>NC_045439.1:74835212-75036675 GCF_002776525.5 Piliocolobus tephrosceles
GATAGATAGATAGATAGATAGATAGATAGATAGATAGATAGATAGATAGATAGATAGATTTAGAGACAGGGTCTTGCCCTGTTACCCAAGCTAGCGTCAAACTCCTAGGCTCAAGTGATCCTCCTGGACTTCAGCCTCCCTAATAGCTGGGATTACAGGCTCAGCAAATATCTTAAAATGCAGATTTTTTCCAGTTAAAAAAACTATTTACGGCCGGGCGCAGTGGCTCATGCCTGTAATCCCAGCACTTTGGGAGGCCGAGGCAGGCAGATCACGAGGTCAAGAGATCAAGACCATCCCGGCCAACATGGTGAAACCCTGTCTCTACTAAAAATACAAAAAAATTAGCCAGGTGTGGTGGCGCATGCCTGTAGTCCCAGCTACTCGGGAGACTGAGGCAGCAGAATCGCTTGAACCCAGGAGGCGAAGGTTGCAGTGAGCCGAGATCCTGTCACTGTACTCCAGCCTGACGACAGAGAGAGACTCCGTCTCAAAACAAACAAGCAGACGAACAAAAAAACTATTTTCTAAGTGTTTCATTTTTTAAATACAGGAATAGGACTGCTTTCCCTTTTTAAATTATTTATTTATTTTGAGATAGGGTCTCCTTGTGTCACCCAGGCTGGAGTGCAGCAGCATGATTACCACTCACTGCAACCTGGACCTCCTGGGCTGACGTGATCCTCCTGCCTCAGTCTTCCAAGTAGCTGCAACTACAGGCACATGCCACCATACCCCACTAGTGCGTGTGTGTGTGTGTTTTGCTTTTTGTTTTTTGTTTTGTTTTTGTTTTTGTTTTTGTAGAGACAGGTTCTCGCCATGTTGCCCAGACTGTTCTTGAACTCCTGGCCTCCCAAAGAGCTGGGCTTATAAGCATGAGCCACGGTACCCAGCCTTGGCTACTTTTAATGAAGGTGATATTAATGTTCTTCTACAAAGCTTTTTGTGGACATTTTCTAAAAAGTTTTATTTTGAAATAATTTCAAACTTACAGAAAAGTTGCAAGGATGCATAAAGAATTCCTGTGTACCTATTAGCCAGATATAACAATGCTTTATATTTTGTCACATTTGCTTTATCATTCTCTGTGTATATGTTTACATAATTAGTTTCCTGGAACCTTTGGAGAATAGGTTGCGTATATCATGCCCATTTATCTCTCAGTACTTTCACATGTATAGTCATGAGTGGGCTTTGGGGCATACCAGTGGGATGGTGGGAGGTATGCTGACTTCTGCCCCAAGGATGATTAATACCAATTTCAATGCTATATAAACATTTTGTTTATAATGTTCCTATATAGCTCTGTTCCTATATGGCTCTGTTCTGTCTTGTGATGATCAGTTTTATGTGTCAACTTGACTAGTCTCTGGTCCCCAGTTACTCAATCAAACACTAGGTGTTGCCATGAAGGTATTTGGTGGATGTGATTGCTGTTCATAATCAGTTGACTTTAAATAAAGGAGAATATCTCACACAGGTGTGCAGAGCACTCCAGATTCTCAGGAATATATTGCAACTTTCCAAAGCCCTCAATGGAGTAAAGCAAAAAGTATATCTGAGACAGGTCTCCATCAATTTAGACGTTTATTTGGCCAAGTTTAAGGACATTCCTGGAAAAAAAAAAAACACAGAGTCACAGAAACAGTCTGTGGTCTGTGCCTTTCTCCAAACATGAATTTGAGCACTTCAATGTTTAAAGGGGCAAAGTGGACTGGAGGGGAAAGAGGGAAGGCATGGTCATCCACACGTTGCAAGAGAAAAGGAGCAGTAGGGGAAGAGTCAATTATATATTCCTCTCACTCTCAGTAAATCAGCACATCATATAAGATAACGTGAACATAGAGTAACTACCTGTAAAGATATTTAACCTTTTATCTGTAGCTATCTGGTTAGGAACAAAAGAAAAGGCAGCTTCTTGCATGACTCAGCTTTCAGATTAATTTTTTCCTTTTAGCCGAGTGAAGTGGGATCCCAAGTTTTTACTTCCCTTTCACATTTCATATCTCATTCCCCAAATTTTCCTTTAAGACTTTTGGTCAGCTTTTGAGTTGGTCTCAACTGTTGTCCCTGGCTCAGGCAACTGCAATATTAAACAATCATCCTTGATTGTTTTTGTTGTTTGGTTTTTTGGTGGGGACAGAGTCTTGCCATATTGCCCAGGCTGGTCTCAAATTCCTGGACTCAAGCAATCCTCCCACCTTGGCTTCCCAAAGGGTTGGGATTATAGGCATGAGCCACCACACCAAGCCCCCTGATTGTTTTTGACAAATGCCTCAGGAATTGATGGAAACTGAGTTGAGACAGGAATAATACAGGGTGGTCACAAGAGAACAGAATATTCCAGGCAGTAGTTTCACATGACTAAGCAAAAGGAAACTATCAGAATAGCTGCAGAAGTTAGGGACTGAGCTAGGGTGTGAACCAAGCTGGCTAAGACTGACTGGACCCAACATGGCACCGGATTTGACCTAGGTTTCTCCTAGGAATTCATTATATGCTCATTAACATACTCAATCACATGCCCACCAGTACCATGACAGTTCTGGGAACACCTGTATTTGGTGTAAAAATGAGTGGCACCAGAGTTCCAAGAAATCTCTACCTTTTTCCAGGAATCTTCATGAATATTCCACCCCTTTGGTGAAAGAAACCCATGAAGATAGAAACCGCAAACCCCACTGTAAGACTCTCTCTTGAGTATGCACACTCACCCCTTTTTTTTTTTTTTTGAGTTTTCCCTTTACAATAAATCTCCAAGCTCTCCCTGTTTTCTGACTCATCCTTGAATTCCTTCTGACGATAATGTCAACATCCTGGACACTGGCTGGGGTCAAGGTGCCACCTGCTTTTGGGGGCCTCCCTCAGCTGACTGGCATCAGAACCAGGTAAAATGTTTAAAAGCCCTGTAAATGGAGGTTCCCAGAGAACTTCCTGATAAGTCAAAGAATGGCGATGATCTGAGAATGGTGTTTTGAAAGAGCATCAAACCCCTTCTGCCCTCCCATTCCCCCTCCAGAGGTGGCAGGGCTGTTAGTTCTTAAGGAGACTGCAAAGCTGGGGAAGAGGGGTGTATAAGTCCATCCTCACACTGTTATAAAGGTAATACCCGAGACTGAGTAATTTATAAAGGAAGCAGGTTTAATTAACTCACAGTTCCACATGGCTAAGGAAGCCTCAGGAAACACAATCATGGCAGAAGGGGAAGCAAGGAAGCAGGCACCTTCTTCACATGGTGGCAGGCAAGAGACAGAGGAGTGAAGGGGAAGAGCCCCTTATGAAACCGTCAGATTTTGTGAGGACTCACTCACTATCATGAGAGCAGCATGGGGGAACATCCCCCATGATCCAGTCACCTCCCACCAGCTCTCTCCCTAGACACGTGGGGAATATGGCGATTACAATTCAAGATAACATTTGGGTGGGGACACAGCCAAACTGTTGAAACAGCTCCAATGTCTGGAGTAAATACCTGGAGTTCATTGTCTCACACCAAGAAAAGTAAGGACGCAGTCACACACAAGGAGTGGGTTTAGGACTGCAAAGTCTAATAGACACAGAAGAGGAAAGGGAGAGAAAGCTTTCTCATGTTGAGAGAGCAGGTCGCCCAAGAGAGGGTTTCCAGGTTTGGGGTGGAATGTGATTGATTTTGTAGAAAGGCTGGAGGAGGCAGTGATCGTTTTACATAGGGCCCGGGGAATTGGTTTGACCAGGTGTGTCATTTACATAGCCTGTGAAGAAACTGGCCCTCCCAGCCTAATCATTTATTGCGCAAATGTGACTTCTACCTGGCTGTTGCCATGACACCTGCACACATGGCTTTACCTGGCTGGTGCCATGAAACTGGCACATATGGTGACAAGGAAAGGGAGCGGGAATCACCATATTGAATGTACCTGGCTTCCAGTTACACCCGCTGTCATTTACATATGCAAGCGTCTAGCTTGCATATCTATGCTTGCAGCTTGATTTTTCAGGATGCTTTCTGCTAGTGAAGAAGTGGTTAGGGGGATGCTTTTTATTCAAGGAAAATTCCACTGAGAACTCTTTTACCTGCTCTAACTGACTAAAATAATTTCGTGGTAACTCCTGTATTAACCATATCAGAGGTTGTAGGAGTAGCCCAAGTTAAAATGTCACAAACCTGGCTGTTCTTACTGAGATTCAGGCTGTTTTTCTTAAACATTCCTCCAATTGTTGCAAGCCTTTGGGTAATTTCCAGAGTTCTGAAAAAGTTGATTTTGACCATTTTTGCCAGTGTTCTCGTCGCCTTTGTAGAGGAGATGCTTTTCAGAGTTCCTTCTCTGTCATTCCTCTCTGCCCAAGGATGAAAGCACCAAGCTGATGTTCACATGCCCTCTCAGCAAGGAAGCCAGCAGCCATACATGTTAGTGGTTCAGAAAGTTTCAGAACTTAAAGATTTTTTTTAAAAAACAGAGCCTCATTCTGTCACCCCAGGCTGGAGTGCAGTGGCACAATCTCAGCTCACTGCAAGCTCCGCCTCCTGGGCTCAAGCAATTCTCCTGCCTCAGCCTCCTGAGTAGCTGGGATTACAGGCGTGCACCACCACGCTCAGCTAATTTTTGTATTTTTAGTAGAGATGGGAGTTCGCTATATTGGCCAGGCTGGCCTCTAACTCCTAACCACAAGTGATTCACCTACCTTGGCCTCCCGAAGTGCTGAGATTACAGGCATGAGCCACCACACCCACTCTTTTTTTAAAACCTTTGTAACTTCTTCATAATTGCTACTTTTGTCATGCCAAGTCTATTTCTCCACAGGGCAAAATGCCAAGGTCCTGAGGTCCTGGGTTGGATACTTCTGATAATTGGGTAGTAACTGAGTAATTGTGCTCAGGGAAGGCGATTTCACATGCCCTTTTCTGAGTTCACACATTGAGAATAACATGGTGTGGTCTGTGAGGTTCCTGAGAAAGCTGATATATATAGATACACACACATATATATATACACACACACACATATATATATATTAAGTTATACAGCGTAAATTAGCACAATTTGTATTTGTCAATTATACCTCCAGAAAGTTGTTTTTTAAAAATTACGGGGCATGTCAAAGGGCACAGAAGCTAGCTTGAAAGAGCTCCCACGGCCGGGCGCGGTGGCTCACGCCTGTAATCCCAGCACTTTGGGAGGCCGAGACGGGCGGGTCACGAGGTCAGGAGATCGAGACTATCCTGGCTAACGTGGTGAAACCCCGTCTCTACTAAAAATACAAAAAACTAGCCAGGAGTAGTGGCGGGTGCCTGTAGTCCCAGCTACCCGGGAGGCTGAGGCAGCAGAATGGCGAGAACCCGGGAGGCGGAGCTTGCAGTGAGCCGAGATTGTGCCACCGCACTCCAGCCTGGGCGACTGAGCAAGACTCCGTCTCAAAAAAAAAAAAAAAAAGAAAGAGCTCCCAAAGCCTAAGCTTGGATAATTTGAACAACAAAATAAATAATGATAGTATTGGATTATAGTCCACGGAATAAAATATGCATGAGTCCATACTGAGCTAAGTATATAATTGAATAGATAAATAAATGGGGGAAAGGGCCAGCTCTTCCTTATAGTAGAATTCCCGTTTTAAAATGTAGGAGATGAAAATAGGTAATCACAGTCATGCAAACAAATACCACATTAATTATTGCTGCAGGCAAGAACCATCCAGGAATTCTAAAGTCAATAGGTAAAGCATGGTAAGAAATAGGATGTTTGCATACTCTCAAAGCATTTTCCTGCAATACTTATTAATTACAAAGGAAAAATAGCAACTTTAAACAGGAGGAACTTGACAGTCCCCCGCTTAACCACAAGATGAAAGTTAGCAACACTACTAATAAATAAGATGTATCAACATCATGCATCCCCTTATATGATGCACTAAGAACATGGTAGTATTCTCCCCAAGGACAGATTACCTCAACCTAATCATGAGAAAATAGTGGAAAAACTGAGGGACATTTTCCAAGACAACTGACCATTACTCTGCAAAATGTGAAGGTCGTCGGGTGCAGTGGCTCACGCCTGTAATCCTGTAATCCCAGCACTTTGAGAGGCCGAGGCAGGCAGATGGCTTGAGCCCAGGAGTTCAAGACCAGCCTGGGCAATGTAAAAAAAAAAAACCCTGTCTCCACTATATATATTATATTATACATAATAATATTATATATTATATACAGTGGGGACAGGGTTTTATATATTATATATAATATATACTTTATATATTATATATTATAATTATATATTATATTATATATATTATACATATATATTAGCCGGGCGTATTAGTCCATTCACACACTGCTATAAAGATAGTACCCGAGACTGAGTAATTTATAAACAAAGAAGATTTAATTGACTCACAGTTCCCCCAATGCTAGGGAGGCCTCAGGAAACTTACAATCATGGCAGTACGGGAAGCAAACACATCTTACATGGCGGCAGGCAGGGGAGAGCCAGCAAGGGGAAACTGCCTTAGAAAACCATCAGATCTTGTAAGAACTCACTCACCATCCCGAGAACAGCATCGGGAAGACCACCCCTGTGATCCAATCACCTCCCACCCAATCCCTCTCTCAAGACATGGGGATTATGGGGATTACAATTTGAGATGAGATTTGGGTGGGGACACAGAGCCAAACCATATCACCAGGTGTGGTGGCGTGCACCTGTGGTCCCAGCTACTCACGAGGCTGAGGTGGGAGGAGCTCCTGAGCCCAGGAGGTCGAGGCTGCAGTGAGTCCTGATGATCGTGCCACTGCACTCCAGCCTAGGTGACCCTGTCTCAAAAAAAAAAAAAAGGTGAAGGTCAAGAAAGATGGAGGAGCCGTCACAGATTAGAGGAGTCCAGGAGACAAGACAACTAAATATAATAGAAGATAATGAATCATTGAATCCTGGATAAGAAAAAGAGCATTAGTGAGAAAGCTGGCAAACTTAACATTATGTCTGTGGAGTAGTTAACAGTATTCTACAAAGGTCCAACTCCTGGTTTCAATTATGGTCCTGCAGTTACTCTTAGGAATGTTAATATTAGGGAACACTGAGCAAAGGCCAAGCAGAACTTCTTGTACCATTTGTGCAACTTTTCCGTAAATCTAAAACTATTTCAACATAAAAGTTTTAACATTCATTAAACAACTGTGTCAAAATTCGTTTTTCCCTGAAAGGTCAGTTGTGAACTCTTTCTTTGCCTGATAGGTTGCTAACAAAATTATGTGAAAAGCAGCAATCCAGTCATTTGTATTACAGGCACCTTGGGCCTTAACCTTTTCCAAACCACAGCTCTTTAGTAATATACAGGTTGACCAGTAGGTGGCAGCACTTGACCACTTTCCATCAGCAAACCCCAGGGAAAAAGGGAGCAGAGAGAGGGAGGTAAAACAATGAGATATCCGGAACACAGGAGCAGAAGGTGACAAAGTCATGATTTGATGGACAGTCACTATAGGGAGATGCCATTTTTATGGGGATTTACATGATGAGGCAGGTTGGAATGAACTTGTAAACAGTGACGTAAGGTTTGGAGGCAAAACTACCTGCCCACACCCCATCCCCACCCTATCCCCTACCCTGTCTATCCCCTAGCCTGGGGCATCAGGAAGGAGCCCTAAGCATTATCTCTGGGTAATCACTGGGTGATTACTACACTGGTGAAAGAAGAATAAAGGGCGACTTGCAAATGTTTAACACTTTCAAAAAATGAATTACAAAGAAATTATAAATTATACGCTAGTATAGGAAGTTCCATCATTTAAAATATTTTTTAAAATAAAACTACAGCCAAATTATATATTTGTGTATATATCTATGTATGTATACTGGAGACGATCTTGCTCTGTCACCCAGGCTGGAATGCAGTGGTGTGATCACAGCTCTCTGCAACCTCAAACTACTGAGCACAAGCGATCCTCCTGCCTCAGCCTCCCAGGTAGCTAGGATTACAGGTGTGTGCCACCATGCCCAGCCTCCAAATTTATAATTTTTTGTCGTGGGCCTGGAAGGAGCTTCACTCAATTCTCTTCTGTCTTCTCTCACAAGCCCCAGATCTGCTCACCATGTACAGTTTCCCGAGCCTGTATCTGACCAGTTATCTCAGTTATCTGTTAGTTGCTGAGCCCCAGGGAGGCCAAGAAACTTGTTTTTGTTGTTTTTTTCTGTTTGTTTGTTTTGTCACCCAGGCTGGAGTGCAGTCCTGTGATCATAGCTCACTGCAACCTTGGCCTTCTGGACTCAAGCTATCCTCTCGAGTAGCTAGGACTACAGGTATGCACCACCACACCAAACTAGTTTTAAATTTTTTTGTAGAAATGGTCTCACTAAATTGCCCAGGCTGGTCTCCAACTCCTGGGCTCAAGGAATCTCCCACCTTGGCCTCCTAAAGTGCGGGGATTACAAGCATAAGCCACGATGCCTGCCAAGAGACTTATTTAAAACACCAAGATTAACAAGTACCAGAGCTAGGACTTAAAGCCAAGATGTTGAATAAGTCTATTCCCCCTTCCACAGTGCGGAAACACATTCCAAACTCATGTCTTTTGTCTGTGAAGGACAGGCTCAAAGGTGACAAGGATCTGAGTTGCATTTCAGCAGCAGATACCAAGGATTCCCTGATAAAGCTGAGTTTGCCAACTAGGCCGAACCCTCCCAGCCATGACTAAGACATATGAAATATTAATATGTATTTCAATAATGTTTCATATTCTGATTTTCCTAGGCTGGGAACTTCTGGTCCTCATTTCTCTACCCGCTACCCCTCAACTAACCTTTTCTTTCCCCCAGTGGAAGGATAATGGTTGTGAAATGTAAAACCCAAAGTTTCTGACCAGAGATTCCTGAAGCTTTTCCCAGAGTGACCTCAATCACTAGGCCTCAAAGCAAACAAACAAACAAAGAAATCTATTTAAAGATATCCTTTCTACCACTCGTAATCCATAGCCTACTGCTAATGGAGAGATGGGCATGTGGTGCCTGCTCAGAGAGCTCCCCAGCGCTATCAGAATACTCAGTCAATGCTCACTGCCCAGCAGGCTGCACCTCCTCCCAGCCCACTCAGTAGAGCAGCCACTTGGAAGGATGTGTAGGACACGGCCTTCTGAATCAGCCAGAATCCAGCAGGGATCCCTGGGGCCTCGGCTTGAGGGATATTAGGACAGACAGGAATGAGCTTAAAGAAGCAGTTCTAATGGCAGCTGTTCCTGACCTTCAGGTCCAGGCTCAGGTTGGGGGCCACTGAGGGCAGCTGTCTCTATAGGAACCTCAAGGTCTAGTCCAAATCTTCCAGCCCAGGAAGCTGGAGCGCCCACATAATAGTTGGTTCTTCTCACTGGTTCCTCCTGAGAAAGGACTTCTTAGAAAGGAGAGACTCAGACATGATTCTGAGGTTTCTATGCTTGGAGGGCCCTGAAGCCCCAAGTGACTTACCTCTGCCTTCCCACCCAACAGGGAGTCTTTACTGTTCTCTTTAATTCATAATATACTGAGACCCAGAGTGCAGGTTGTAATCCTGGGACATGCTTTTTTTTTTTTTTTTTTTTCTTTCTTTCTTTGGAACTTCTTGCTACATCTGCAGCTGAATGTGATAGGATCTGGGTAAGAGGGCTTGAATACTGTGATGCAAGAACCCTGGCTTTACATAACACATGTCCTGCCCTGCTGATGGTGCAAAACTTAATACAAGAACTCAATACCCACAAAGAGGTAACTCAAGAATGACAGCCATGTATGGCTGCAAACATTTTGATTAGCTGTAATTTCCTCTCCACACACCCCATCCCAGTTGTTAATAATGACACTTGCTTCTGAGCAACCAGCACAAAAATGAAAATGTAGCACAGCCATGTTTATCCTGGTCTGGTAACCTTTATTTTAAGAACTCAAAGTTCAAGGGGAGGAAAAACACCGTTTTTTTAACTTCAGGGTACATCTTTTGCAAATAAAACTTTTTTTTAGAGTCTAAATAACATTTTTACATGTAGCCAAATGGTATGATTATAATCCTTTCTGCATAAGGATTTTCTGGGGAAAAATTAAATAAAATAATTATATTCTTTAATATATAATTCCTAATTAAAACTCAAATTTCCCAAATTGTCCTAAAAATGTCCTTTATACTTGGTTTGTCTAAACTAAGATCCAATACAAGATGATACATTGCATCTGTTTTTTAATGTCCCCATAGTCTCTCAATCTCTAACAGTCTCTTTCTGTCATGCTACTGACTGTTGACATGGCATCAGTTGACCTGCCAAATGCCAGGCCTCCTGGATGTGTCTAATGGCTTCTTAGTGATGTTATTTAGCTTTTTCTCTATTCTTTGATGTTTTTGTAACCTGGAAGTTAGATCTAAAAGTTTGAGATTCAGGTAAAAATTTCTAAACTGACAGAATTCTAAGTGTATCTTACAAATGGAGAAAGTGTCACACGGAAAAGCTGAGTGACATAAATGATAATTATACAAGTTATATAAAGTATCAAACATGTATGAAACTGGTACTGCTCAATTAGACCACATTTATCTTAATCTCATGAAACACAAAACCTACTTACTTATTCATTATATGGATGGAGTCTACTTAACTCTAGCCTTAGACTCAAGTAAGTCACAGACATGAAATGTTTTATATAGAAATCAGAATGCTTCAGGCTTCTACAGGAAACTCCCCTGTGTTCTCTTGGGAAATGGATTTGTCTGTTTTTATTTTTAACTTACACCCCTACCCTGATCTCACCCCTCGTTCTGGGCAAGGTCCAACCCCTTCTACTTTCACAACTGCTCTGCCTGGTCTCTACCTGCACCCTAAACCCATAAGGGACAAAAGCAAGAGTAGCAGCAACACATTCAGGTAGAAGAAGGCTGGATATGTGAAGATCTACCTCGCTCTCAAAGTTTATAAGCACTTCTCATGGCAAAACTTAACTTACTCCCAAAATATTTTACCAGGTTTTATTGAATAAATACTGCTTTATGAGCTTATGTCTTACTAAAGCAAGCCACCTTAAGGTGACCTTGGCATTTTTTTGTTTGTCTGTTGAAGGAAATACTGAGCCTCTCAATCATCCTTGAGCCAGGTCAGCTTCTGCCCTCTGTTGTGGTGACCGTGGAACACAGGGCAGCTGCTGAGAAGGATGAAATCCCTCTCCAAGTGCTAAGTTATCCTTGGAGCAAAAGCAAGGAAGCAAAAAGAGGGAGGGCTATAAAGGGGCATATATTATACATATGCCTGAAAATGTACAGAATATTTCAGGAAGCCCAGATAAGACTGCTGAGTATGATTGCTGGGAGATGGGGGTTGGAGAGATGGGGAATAACTGGGGTACTGAGGGTACTGGGGAGGAAGAAGACTAATTTTAATGTATACTCTTTTTTTTTTTCTTTAGAGATAGGGTCTAACTCCACGGTACAGGCTGGAGTACAGTGGTGGAGTCATAAGTCACTTCAGCCTCCTGAGTAGCTGAGACCACAGGCACGCGCCACCATGCTGAGCTAATTTTTGCTTTTTGTAGAGTCAAGGGTCTTGCTTTTTGCCTTGGTCTTGAACTCCTAGCTTCAAGTGACCCTCCTGCCTCAGCCTCCCAAAGTGCTGGGATTACAGGCATGAGTCACTGTGCCCAGCTATACACCCTTTTGTACTATTTGAATTTTGTTTTACTATGTGCACATATGACTTTTTCAATAACCACAAGTTGTTTGGTTTCATACATTGATGGATAATGTTACCATTCTTGGGAGGATTACATTTGAACATGACTTCAGCTAAAGGAATCTGTCCCTGATAGAATTTCAGGTGGCTGGCCAAGTGGGGTGGCTCACATCTGTAATCCCAGGACTTTGGGAGGACTAGGCGGGAAGATCACTTGAAAGCAGGAGTTCAAGACCACCCTGGGCAATATAGCAAGACTCTGTCTCTTTTTTTTTTTTTTTTTTTTAAGGAAAAAAGGAAAAGAATTTCAGGTGGCTGACTCTCTGGCTATTAAGGTAGAGGAGGTAGTTTTTGCTAGAAGAAAGCCCTTCCCGACATTTCTGAAGTCATGATGACAGTTCAAGAAGGAACCAATCATGCTTCTGGGAGAAATTGTTTGGTGGGCTATACTGTATTTGGGCAGGTCTCCAGCAAGAGAATGTCCTAGTCAAGCAAGTGTGGATATGGCCTTTACTGTCCATCTACAAGGTGAAGCCTACTCTCTCCCCCAGCCAGAGGAGAGAGAGGTATTTTTAACGTTGGTGTTGGCTTACACAGGGTTTCAGGTATTCTCCGGGGTGTACTGTGAGACAAGAAAGCCACGATATAACACTTAGACTCATTTGCCCTATCTCAATGTGCTGGTTTTATGCACCTTGGAGAATTTGGACCACAAAAGCAGTAATAAGTGAAAACTATTTATTTTGCTTCTCCAGTAACCCTTTGGCTATTGTCTTTCTTTTGCTTCTGAAGCAGAAGTGCAGCGCAGCGGTGGGTTGTTAACCTTACCCTCACATCCTTAGGGAAGGGGATAGAAAAATTACCTCCATAGCATTTGCCTTAACTAGACCAGGAAGAGAAACCAGATTTGGGTCTATTACAAAAGAACTAGAATTACAGGTAGGTTATTTAGGTTCTCTTCAGAAGGTGGCAAGCATTAGTCATAAGATCTAATAGCGCGTGCATGAGACAAACCAAGTCAACAGGAAATGGATCATGCCGTCTGTGAGGAGACGACAAAAGTGGAAGCATGTGTGCTATGCAGAGCCTTTGCAGATTTGGGGAGGGTGGATTTTTCTCTCACCAAAAGAAGAAGTGGAGGGATGTTGATATGCAGAACTGATTAACAGAAGAGGATGCAGACACTTAAGTAAATATAGCCCCACAAGCTACCAGCTGAGCAAGTGCTGGGCTAGAAAGTAACTTGAGTTTAGGCCCATTTGGAGATAACTGTCCCTTCCATAAAGAGAAAAGAAGGCTAAACTTAAGCAGGTAGTGAGTTTGGTTAAAAAAGAAAGACAACAGGAAGATACGTCTACAGAAACCACCAGCATTCTGATTACAAGGCTATGTGATCCTTTCAGAAACTGGAGCCTGTTCAAGAATCTAAATCAAATTCAGTCTAGGTTTTTGGGGTTCAAACTGGTCTAAGAATAATCCTGACCTCCTAGCAGTCTCTCAGTCAATAAAGAATAGGCTTCTCTTATATCATGGATATAGAATACACCTAGTTGCAAGGCAGGGACAGGGGATACAGTTTATAGCTGTCCAGACTCCAAATGCTTGTTGGAACCCCTCAAGAAGCCCTTTGGGGCTGGGAGGGAAGAAGGCTACTTCCAGATTTCTGAATGACCTCAAAAAAGTAGCCTTGGAAGCCAACACCTCTCTGCTGTGGTCTCTGCATTATAAATCTCTATTCTCCTCTTTCTACCCCTTCAGCTTCCTAACTACTCATCGTCCCTCTTCTTCCTGACTGGGATTCATGTGTTAGTTTTTTAAAAATGAAACCCCAAGAATTGCTTGAACCCGGGAGGCGGAGGTTGCAGTGATTCGAGATCACGCCACTGCACTCCAACTTGGCAACAGAGTGTGACTCCATCTCAAAAAGAAAAAAGAAAGAAACTCTAATATAATAAAATTGTTATGACCATGTGGCTATATGACCATTAAATATTTGTTTTGCACTTCATTCCTTATTTCTTCAGCAAAATGAAATGACCCAATTAATTGCAGAACCCTGAAATCTCACTAATTTTTTAAATCAGAATTCATTTACAGACTCTGATCCCTTATTGTAAGTGACTTTATGTAGTTATGGTCTAATAACTATTACCAAACAGACTTAACTAAACAATCTTGGTTCTTCTGCCCTGCTTTTTAATTGGAAGAGGAATCTGGAAACCATTACCAAACAGAATGCAAATGAGTCCGAACAGGTGACTGTGTTTTCCTTTCCGGTTTGAGGCAGTGCAAGATAAATTTCATTTCCATTATCTTTGCTGTTTCTCAGGCAGATCAGAACTTGCTAAATAAATGAGGATTACTGACCTGATGCCTTCAATGTTCATTTCCCTTCAGGGGTGTTTCTGACCAATAATGAAAGGTCTCTCATTAACTACCCAAAGGCTCCCTGTGAATCCGGCCTGAGATGTGATCTTTTTGTTGTTAAAACGTGCTTGGGACCGGGCGCGGTGGCTCATGCCTGTAATCCCAGCACTTTGGGAGGCCGAGGCGGGTGGATCACGAGGTCAGGAGATCGAGACCATCCTGGCTAACATGGTGAAACCCGTCTCTACTAAAAATACAAAAAATTAGCCGGGCGTGGTGGCGGGCGCCTGTAGTCCCAGCTACTCGGGAGGCTGAGGCAGGAGAATGGCGTAAACCCGGGAGGCGGAGCTTGCAGTGAGCCAAGATCAGGCCACTGCACTCCAGCCTGGGCGACCAGCGAGACTCCGCCTCAAAAAAAAAAAAAAAAAAAGTTTGGACCACTTAACATCCACAATCAACTCTATGGTTCATGCAGTCTTTTTAATGTCATACTGACAGCGAACAGGTTTCTGACTCCTGGTTTTTTATTTTATATTCCCTCATTCCAGAAACATGAAATCAGCACACACTGTGTCTAGGATTGTCCTATGAGCTGCATGAGGGAAGAGGTGTAAGAACTGACCTCTGTTTTCAAGGAAATAGTTGGTAACTAATTCTTTTTTTTTTTTTTTTTGAGTCAGAGTCTTGCTCTGTCTCCCAGGCCGCAGTGCAATGGCGTGATCTCAATTCACTGCAACCTCCCACTCCCGGGTTCAAGCACTTGTCCCGCCTCAGCTTCCCCAGTAGCTGGGATTACAGCCACCCGTCATCAGGGCTAATTTTTAATTTTTGTAGAGACAGGGTTTCACCATGTTGGCCAGGCTGGTCTGGAACCCCTGACCTCAGGAGACCTGCCCACCTCGACCTCCCAAAGTGCTGGGATTATAGGTCTGAGCCACAGCGCCCAGCCGGTGACTAAATCTAAGGTAGCCTAAGTGACAATAAATAATGCATAAGTAAGTGCTAAGAGTTTAAGGAGGGAAGTACTCCCGTGGGAGATTTCTCAGGAAGATATCACAGAAGAAAGAAGAGTGAAATCAGCACTGAAGGAAGCAGTGGACTCTAAGGCACTTCAGGCAGTGTGGCAGACCAGATACTCTGAATAGATACCCCAACAGAACAACTAGACCTGCATGGAAACATACTTTTATTTGCATCCGTGAGCTTGTAGGAAGTAAGGGAAATTTCCCAGGGGCAGGGATGAAAATATGAGCTGAATCCAAATGAGGAATAGTAGGTATACAGGAAAGCTGCAGTTACCCTAAGAGCAAACCCTAATGAACTGCCCTATGGAGGCTGTATTAGTCTGCTTGGGTTGCCATAACAAAGTACCATAGACTGGGTGGCTTACACAATGGAAATGTATTTTCTCACAGTTCTGGAGGCTAGCAGTGCAAAATCAAGGAGCTGATAGTGTTGGGTTCTTCTGAGGCTGCTCTCCTGGGTCTACAGATGGTGGCCCTCTTGCTGCCTCTTCCCAGGGTCATCCCCGTGGGCACACCTCATTGGTGACTCTTCCTCTATAAAGACACCAGTCATATTAAATTACAGTCCCACCCCAAGGGCCTCATTTTAAGTTAATCACTTCTTTAAAAACCTTATATTAACTGAAAATGGTTGCATTCTTAGGCACTGATGGTTGGGACTTTAATATATGAATTCAAGAAGGACATAATTCAGGCCGTAACAGAGCCTAAGACTTGGGTCAGCAGCAAAGTGAAGGTGTGAACCCTAGACCTCAGAGTAAACCAAGAATGCTGGAAGACATCAAATGTTCCCAGGTAGGTAGTGTCTCCTGTGTGCAGATACAAATGAAAATTTCCTCTGAAAGAAAGCAATCTCAGTTTAGGCCCTGAGGTTTCCTATAGATTAAGATCAAACAAATGTACAGTCACTACCAAAGATCAACAGGGGGAAGAGGAGGCCGGATGCAGTGGCTCACACCCGTAATCCCAACACTTTGAGAGGCCAAGGTGGGAGGATAGCTTGAGCCCAGACTGGGCAACACAGGGTGACCTGGTATCCACAAAAAATAAAAAATTAGTCAGGCATGGTGGCGCACACCTATAGTCCCAGCTACTCAGGAGGCTGAGGCAAAAGGATGGCTTGAGCCCAGGAGGTTGAGGCTGCAGTGAGCTGTGATCAAGCCACTGCACTCCAGCCTGGGCCACAGAGCAAGACCCTGTCTCAAAACAAAACAAAAATAGGGGGAAGAGAAACCATGAGTGAGCATCAGCAAAAACAATAGAGTTAGAACCCTCCCAAAACTTTAAATACTAGAATTTTCAGATAAGAGTATAAAATAACACTGTATGAAATGTCTAAAGAAATAGAAGTTAGAATCACATACAAAGAAAAAAGAGACAATCAAAAATGATGGAGGTGGCCGGGCACGATGGCTCATACCTGTAATCTCAGCACTTTGGGAGACCAGGGCAAGAGGATCACCTGAACCCAGGAATTTAAGACCAGCCTGGGCAACATAGTAAGACCCCATCTCTACAAAATAAAAAAATTTTAAAAATGATAGAACCAATTGAAAAAATATCCACATAGAACTTTAAAAATAAAACATAAATACAGAAGCCACCGAATTAATACATTCTGAAGATGTCCACTATATATATATATATATATATGAATTTTTAAAAATCTCAATGGAAGGATTAAATAGATTAGAAACAGTTGAAGCAAAAATTGGCTAACTGGAGGTGAGATCTTAAAATGTTTAGACATTAGAAAATGTTCAGCATATGTCTAACTAGAGTCTCAGAAGGAGAGATAAGAGAGACTGCAAGAGAGGCAGTGTTTGAAGAGATCCTTGCTGAGAACTTTCCAGAATGATGAAAGATAAGAATCCACAGATCCAGTAAGAGCAATCCCCAAAAAGAAAAATAAATTTCTTAAAAATGTAAACCTAGGTATATCATAGTAAAATTTGCAGAACACCAGAGACAAAGGGAGGATCTTTTCTCAGAGAGAAAAGACAGATCACCTACACAGGTGCATGGCAAAAGACAGCAGAATTATACTTTCAAAGTTTGAGGAAAAAAACACCTGACAATTTGGGACTGTACGTCTATCAAAACTATTTTCCAAGAACAAGAATGAAATGTAAATGTTTCCAGATAAGCAAAACTTGAATTTACCACCAATGGACCTGCACTAAGGGAACTTATAAAGAATCTTGTTTTCATTTGGGTTTCCTCCAAAATATACTCTGATTTGAGTGCAAGTATTTTACTTGCGAGGTGATCTCAGGCAATAGTTTTAGGCAAGTAGGAAAGTGGGAGAAGAAAAAGGAAAGGAAGCCAAAACAAGTTAATTATCAAGCAAGTCACCACCATTGGCAACTGGAGCTTAATCCTACTGAGGAAAGCTGGGGCCAGGAAAGAGAATTCTCAGTTTTCCTGCCTAAAGGGCAAGAGAGCTGGTGTATTCAACAACTCCCTGCAGACTGTTGGGAACAGGCCCCCCCAAAA
Source organism: Piliocolobus tephrosceles (assembly GCF_002776525.5). Classification (NCBI taxonomy): domain Eukaryota; kingdom Metazoa; phylum Chordata; class Mammalia; order Primates; family Cercopithecidae; genus Piliocolobus; species Piliocolobus tephrosceles. The sequence continues at coordinate 74,852,748 of NC_045439.1, forward strand.
TCTGGCCATAAACTGGCCCCAAAACTGGCCATAAACAAAATCTCTGCAGCATTGTGACATGTTAACGACGGCCACAACGCCCACGCTGGAAGGTTGTGGGTTTACCAGAATGAGAGCAAGGAACACCTGGCCCACCCAGGGTGGAAAACTGCTTAAAGGCATTCCTAAGCCACAAATAATAGCATGAGCAATCTGTGCCTTAAGGACATGTTCCTGCTGCAGATAACTAGCGAGACCCATCCCTTTGTTTCAGCCCATCCCTTTGTTTCCCATAAGGAATACTTTTAGTTAATATATAATCTATAGAAACAATGCTTATTACTGGCTTGCTGTTAATAAATGTGTGGGGAAATCTCTGTTTGAGGATCTCAGCTCTGTAGGCTGTGAGACCTCTGATTTCCCACTTCACACCTCTATGTTTCTGTGTGTGTCTTTAATTCCTCTAGCACCACTGGGTTAGGGTCTCCCTGACTGAGCTGGTCTCAGCACAGATCTTAGTTGAGGGCTGCTCCCAGGAGACATTACTTCCCCCTCATTTTTGGCCTGCTCCCAGCAGGAGCAGAGGGGCTGCAGCAGCCAGAGAGAGCCCTTGGGTGCAATCACAGGTGTTGAGAGTGAGATGGCCAGCTGAGCTTGAAAATTGTGCTAAGAAGATGTGGAAGGACTATTGGCATTGTCTACTACTAATGGACTACCTGAAATGGAAAATGATGGGAAGGGGAAGATCTGGCATGCTATAGGAAATAATGAGTCAATATATTGGCAAACATGCAGGCAAATCTAAACACTTTTGGTATAACATTATAATATTAGGATTTAATTTGTAGTTCAACAATAAAACAAAGCAGAACTAAAATATTGGACACTGGCATATTTTAAACTAGTGTCTGTATCACTGTTATGGGCGAGAAATTAAAACTTTGGGACTATAGCGCTTTTTTTAAAATTGTATTAGTCTGTTCTCACACTGCTAATAAAGACATACTTGAGACTGCGTAATTTATAAAGAAATGAGGTTTAATGGACTCATGGTTCCACATGGTTGGGAGGCCTCACAATCATGGCAGAGTGCAAATGAGGACTAAAGGCATAGCTTACATGGTAGCAGGCAAGAGAGCGTGTGCAAGGGAACTGCCCTTTATAAAACCATCAGATCTCATGAGACTTATTCACCACCATGAGAACGGCATAGGAAAGACCCACCCCCATGATTCAATTACCTCTCACCAGGTCCCTCCCACAACATATGGGAATTATGGGAGCTACAATTCAAGGTGAGATTTGGGTGGGGACACAACCAAACCATATCAAAAATAAAATAAAATTTGATCATCTGGATTGGTAGAAGGAGAAAGGAATGTCAACTGAGGTCACCTGATGAAGGAGAAGCTGAGAGGGGAGAAGCTGAGAGGGAGTAGTAGCCTCAGCTTCCAGAAATGGAGAGCTTGAATGGAGCAGAGAAGCTGGGGTGGAAAATGGTCAGAAAGGCAACGTAAGAGGAGGCTAACCAGAGAAAAACTTTGACAACCTAACATTTTATCCTACAGGCCTCAGCCCCCCAATTTTTTTTGTCACATACATCATCATTTAAAATGCTTTGAACTTGTACCGCTTTATAAAATGTTCACCCTACTTTACTAATATACGCATTGTAAAACATATGCTCAGAAAGAATTTTTTTAATGAGAGATTAGAAAATATAAGCATTTCAAATAATATTTAATATTAATTATTCCTTAAAATAGTAATAATTTAGGGGTGAATAAATAAGATGGGCTAGATTCATTATTTTGAAAATCTTGACTTACAGAAGACTGGTATATTCTGACACTGGGTTTTAGGGGCTGTCATAGCTGATAAAAGACACTTTACCAAAGTAAAGCTGACCCAAAAGAAGAAGCGTGCTTCTAAATTACAATTACTTTTTCAATCCCACATACTATTATGCAAGCATTTTTGTTGAAATTCAGCCAGGAAATGTTCATATTCTTTTATTTCAATCAGTGATAATAGCACATCCATCAAAAAGAGCCAATTTATATTTTTTAAACAAATGAGTCCAAAACTCATTGAAACTCTTCATCAGAATGTTTTTTAAACAATTTGGGAAATTATGTTTCTGATTTTTTTAAAGCAGCCCCTGCTAGGAGGCCACTGCGGGCACGTGGGTGGGAGGATTAAGGACCATAGGTAGCGTGGAAAGGAGGGAGGAGGGGTCCAAGGACAAATTTGGCAAGGATTTGGTAATGGCATACAGGAGGAGAAGGAACAAAAAGAAGGCAAAGGCTAGGATTCTAAGTCCCTGGGTTAGGTTCTTCCAGGTTGCAAGATGAAAAAATATATATATATTCAAAATATTTCTGTAATGGGAGGTTATAATAAGGATGTATGGGAACCTAAAGAGGACAAGAAACCATCTTCAGAACTGCACTGCTGGCTTCACAGAAAGTGTCACTCATGACATTTCAAGATGCCACTTAGCTCTGGTCACCCAGTGTCAACCCAGGGCTCACCCGCATTCTCCATCAGCCACTGAATTTATGACTCCATTCCTCACAGCCTGCTCTTGGCTCGTGTTTTTCCTCCTACCCGCAGCTGACTGACTCCCGCCCTCTCCCTGTCTACCTCATGCCCCCGCTTGTTCATGGCTTCTAATGCCTCATGACTTCTCTCCAGTGCTTTCTCTGGGTCTCTCTCCAATTCAACACCAGTTCGCTCACTCAGCATCTGCTCTATGGCCTCATGTGAAACGTCTCTGAGAGAGAGTGTGACGGGTCCCATCACCACCATGTTGGTCGAAGGGCTTAGGTCAGATCGGCCACAGGTCACTGCCCAGTCTTCAGATGGCTGCCTTTGGAGCAGGTGTTCAAGCCTGGCCTGGTGGTTCGTACCCCTATGGCACAAGTTATGGCAACCTGCATATAGAGAATGGGCTGTGGGCCTCCAAACAACTTCCGGCTCCACGTAAGTGAGCTAGATAATGATCAGGACACTTGCATAGTGCCCATTATAGTCTGCATATGTGAAGATGGGGTATTCTGGATATGGCTTGTTATACAACATTGGTCAGTTACATGCATGTATGTATTTCATTTAATACCTGAAGGTTTACTTCAGGTATTGAAATAGGAGATAATAACAAAAGGGTTATTATTACTACCACTAGTGCTAGACATACGAGATGCTATGTGGTTAAGATCTCAGGCTTTGGAATTAGACTCCCTGGGGTCACATCCCCAGCATTGTCACTTACTGGGTGTGTGACCTTGGGAAAATTACTTAACTGATCTGTGCCACAGTTTCCTCATCTATAAAATGAGTATCATAAGACCTATCTCATCAGGTTATTATGAGAGTTAAGTCAATTAGCATATTTAAATCACTTAGGATAGTGCCTGGCATATAATCAGCACTACATGAGTACTTGCTTGTTTTACTTTGAGGCATGAGTTAAACAACTAGATACCAGCCCATGCATTATATCTGCCATCTTGGTCTCTCTGATTTATGGTTTATCATTGAATGTTATCTCACACTGTTTTAAAATTCTTTCTTGCTGCTAGTGTTGCCTCTGTAATAAGATTTTATACTTTAATATGTATGAAATAAATATTTTCTTACTCAGAATTTTTAAACTACTTCCTTTGTTTTCATCTCACAGCCAATTCTAGGACTTCCCAGTGTGATCAACTCAAAGATAAGAATTCTGGAAAAGTAAATAATTCTTATCATAATACATATTCTATTTATTCCCCTTGTCCTTACATTTGTCTCAGGATGTTTGTTACATTGTCAGAGTTTGATTGATTTCCCTCTGGAAAAGGTCAAGTTCTCTGGAACATTTGATGTCATTATTCAGAAATGAAGTAGGTGTTACATGTTTATTAAAAGTAATCCACAAGAGTGATTCAGAAACTGAGAGGCATACATTAATATTTTTTGACTCAATAATCTTGCTGGCATGCCTGCATACTTGAGTTTAAATACTGGTTCCAATTAATCTTTTACACAGTAATCAATAGTTAGTAGGGTTTTCTGTAAATATTGAAACTATAATGTTAATGTATAAGCAAACTGTCATGATGTCATCATATTTTGAGACCGCATGCCCTAATTGTGGGACATAAATCTGCACAGCCACAAGCCAGTAGATACATCAAGCAGTGGCTCCATCACTCCTTTGACATGCAGTCAGCCCATCCCTGAGCTGAACCACAGATTGTCCTTATCCTGTCACCTCAATTATCTTTAGTAGCTTTACCCTCAAGGATTTGGGTTTGGAGCCTGTGCAGAGCTCCACTCCTCTCCTTTGGGGTCAACCATGGAGCCAGGGGAGTGATCCTTAGACCAGCCTTCCTTCCCAAAGCCCCAGAAGAGAGAGGACCATCTCATGCCTCCCCAGTTTCCCTTTCAGATGGCCAAAGGCACCAGCAGGATGGCCAACCTTCCAGCACATTCTCTTTATGAGCATTATTGCCATGCCATAGAATCAAGTGCTTTCCCTCTTTCCCACTGAACCAGGTACAGGCTAAAATGCCACGACTGATAGGAGAGAGGAAGGCAGGGAATTTCACATCAGATGGCTCAAAAGGTCAGGGCACATACTTTCAAATTAAAATTAATATTGTAGGGGCTATGGAGATGACACTTCAAGACATTTTATTCCTCCCCATCTGTATACCCATGATGAAGTTCTTTTAGATTAGAAATGGTAGCATTGTCGACTACATCAGTAGTATATCATTGTCTGCTGACGACGTACTACTGATGTTGTAGACAATGCTAGCATTCCTAATCTAAAAGAACTTCATTGTAGAGAGCTACTCCTCAGTCTACATGTGTCCCATGATCTCCAGATGCCCCATGATCTCCAACACTTGAAATAGGGTCAGCCGGGCGCGGTGGCTCAAGCCTGTAATCCCAGCACTTTGGGAGGCTGAGACGGGCGGATCACGAGGTCAGGAGATTGAGACCATCCTGGCTAACCCGGTGAAACCCCGTCTCTACTAAAAAAATACAAAAAAAAAAAAAAAAAAAAAAGAAAGAAAGAAGGTCAAATGGAATTATGGTGCCTTGGTGCCTCCCAGCAAACTCAAATATTCACGCTCATACAACGTGCAGGAACATAACCCTGTGACCATCAACATCATCATTAAAGCATTTTATAAGCCCCCTTTGTGGACTCAATGTAATCCCGAGTGCTAGGGAAATACCAAAAAAGACAAGAGATTTTCCTGCCCTGAAGAAAAGTATATATCTGATTAGAAAGCCAAGACTAGCAATATGAAGTACTTTGAAATCAGTGTAAAATAACATTTAATCAGAAACTGTACCTTAAATCAGACCCAAATGGCAGATGCAATGCATCCTGGAGTATATGGCCCTGGAAAAGGTAGAAAAGTATTTACTCTTTATGGACCTCTTTGTTGAATTTGTTTTTTTGTTTTTTTGTTTTTTTGTTTTTTTTTGAGACAGGGTCTCACTCTGTTGCCCAAACTAGAATGTAGTGGCATAATCATAGCTTACTGTAATCTTGAATTCCTAGGCTTAAGCAATCCTCCTGCTTCAGCCTCCTAAAGTACTGAGATTACAGGCATGAGTCACAGTGCCCAGCCTCATTGTTGAATTGTTTATTTTGTTTTTAGGCAGAAACAAGCTTAATCTCTTACCATCCTTTGCATCATCCTGTGACACATAAGTGTAATAAAGTATGTGTCAGCACTTTGAAAAATTCTTAGTACCTATTCAAATGTAAGGCATTATCATTACTGCTGTGATCATTGCCATTATGATTATTAATATAATACCTGGAGTTCAGAGAAGGGAAGGATCCTGGTACTCAGGGAAGCCTGCCCAGAAAACCTGAGTACTTGGGCCAGCTTCAAAGGAGGTGCAGAATTCAGAAGGGGTGTGAAGAGCCCTGTCTTGGAAGCTGGAGAGAATAGCAGGAGCAGCGGCAAGGAGAGATGTGGGAAAGGTATGAGGTGCCAAGTGGGTACCAGCTTGGCTGAGCAGAAGGATTGCCGAGGGGAGGAATCGAATGCATATTTGGATGGATCAAAGGACTGGCCAGAGCATGTCATCTAGGTGGAGCATGGTATGAGTTCTATAGCCAGAAAGGAAGGAGCTGGCATTTCCTTCATTCAAGGCTAGGGGTTTGCTTAGAAAAAGGGAAGTCTACTCACCAGTTCAAACGTTCAGACTATTAAAATGTTTCATTCTACTCCTTCTCCCGAGCACTGTCCCATTCTTCCAGGTGAGTGTATTCTTTTACTTAAGCTTTGGTTGTGTACAGCCTAGAGCTCGGCAGATAGTACCCCGTTCTTACTACTAGTTGGATTGAACCATACTACCGGCATTATCTTCCGTAAGCACTACTGCTCCCCAATTCCTTTAAGTGACCAGTGACCTCATTCTATGCCAATCAATGGTCACTTCTGTGTCTTCATCCTCCTTGACCTCTGCTGAATCTGTGCCTGGTCCTTACTCATTGTACTTTTCATAGAAGGCTGTATTGTCTCCATGGTACTGGGAACAATTCTATCTATCTCCGATTCCCAGACAAATAGCTTCAGAATTCTGCCTGAAATTTAAACCAATGAGGTATTTATTCCTGTAGATTCACTGTTCTTTTAAAATACAAATGCATTTGGCCAGGCGCGGTGGCTCACGCCTGTAATCCCAGCACTTTGGGAGGCCGAGGTGGGTGGATCACGAGGTCGGGAGATGGAGACCATCCTGTCTAACACAGTGAAACCACACCTCTACTAAAAATACAAAAAATTAGCCGGGCGTGGTGGCGGGAGCCTGTAGTCCCAGCTACTCAGGAGGCTGAGGCAGGAGAATGATGTGAACCGAGAGGTGGAGCTTGCAGTGAGCTGAGATCGCGCCACTGCACTTCAGCCTTGGCGAGAGAGCAAGACTCCATCTCAAAAAAAAAAAAAAAAAAAAAAAATACAAATGCATCTGAGGTAGCTAAAGAGATCTAAGACTCACAATTCATTGTTAATTATTTTAATTAATTTATTTTTCTTCTACCATCTACCTATGAGCCACACTTGAAGGAATGAAGGAATGCCTGTTTTGACGAGTTTAGGTGGAAGCAAAGGTCATCTTGAAGATAAGGGAGGGTTTTACTTAAATGAAGAGCAGAAGGAAGACATTATTAAAACTCAACCTTGCCCTCAAACACATAGCCACATACGCCCACTCCTCACCAAGGCTCTTCTCCACCTGACTGACAGCCTCAGGAGGGAGACACCTTTTATTCTTAAGGACAGTTTCAAATAAAAATAAATATAAATTACTTTCCTTTCTCCAGGGAATCCCTGGCTCCTTTCCGGGACTGATCTCAAGAGTTCCAGTGGCAAGTGCTCAAACCACAAATTACATCTGCCTCCCCCAGCTCATCCACCAGTGAGTGGCAGGGAGTGGATATTAGCCAGAGCTACCCTGATTACAACTTGAGCTCATTTCAAAATCTAACTTCTGGAACCCACCTATTCTGGAATGTTCTGAGAGGATAACACTGAGCCACATGGCAGCCGAGGGAACACTTCTCCCTTTCTTCTTGTGTTACATCATCGGGCCCTAAAATAGTGCCTTTTGTCCACAGTTTGTCCTCTCAGAGAAGCAAGAAAACTGCTTCCAGCTCTGCCCTGTGGGGAGGAGTGGCGATACGGTCAGGCAGATGGGAGCAAAGGTCAAGCTGCCTGCTCTCTCTCCCTAGTTGAGACCTGCCCGCATGCAGTTCTCTCTAATTTTGTTCCCTTGCATCCAGCAGAGCAGGATGAGGGCTCAGGGCCTACCTTCTGGAGGCTGATGTCCCACGGCTCACTTCTCTGTGTTTAACAGGGAATGAGAGCAGAGACTCCCTTTCCAGCATAGGCAGGTCAAGTGTGCTCTGAAGAAAACTCTCTCTATGCGTAGGTAGAAATGACGGACCAAACTCTGTTGGTAGTAGCCCCTATCCAGGCCACAGTGCAAGCTGTGTTCTCTGGTCCAGCTTTACCATGAGTAAGCATGCATTTTGATTTCCATTACACTTGTATGCCTATTTTTCAACTGATTGAGAACCAGAAAAAAGGAAGCATGTGATTGCCTGGTGTTCCTAAGATGTCAACAAAGACTGAGGGGAATGACTTAGCAAGGAATTCTACTCCCTTGCTTCTCCATGTCCTCTGAAGAAAGAGTAAGAATTTACTCTAATACATTTTCTTTTTTTATTTTTTGAGACCGAGTCTCACTACACTCCCGGGCTGGAGTGCAGTGGCACGATCCCAGCTCACTGCAACCTCCACCTTCTGCCTCAGCCTCCCAACTACCTGGGATTATAGGCACCCGCCACCACGCCCATCTAATTTTTGTATTTTAGTAGAGATGGGGTTTCACCATGTTGGCCAGGCTGGTCTTGAACTCCTGATCTCTAGTGATCCACCCCTCTTGGCCTCCCAAAGTGCTGAAATTACAGGCATGAGCCACCGTGCCTGGCCATACACTTTCTTAGTAGCCATATTGCCCCCACCTCTACCCCTAGCTTTTACCACCCCTATTTGAGACCTTGGGTTTACCAAATGCATTCTGTGAACTGCAAAGCACATAAAGTTGGCGATGAAGATCTTGTCACCCATGGTCATATCCTGCTCCAGTCCCTTTCAGTGTCTCTTGAACTCTGATTTGGGGTACACTGTGGATACCTGGGGCATCTGGAATGCTCTAAGGGCCTTTAACCTAAGATGCACTTAATTCTATGTGGTTTACCTGGCATAGTTATCAATATTACAAGAAAGAGTGAAACAGTTTAAAAATCTCTACTAAGGAAAAAACCATCTTGGGAATTCTACAATTTATTATTTATTAATGGAAACTTACATAAGACTAAATAAACATTTTTATCTTTCAAGTAAGCATTTAATGGATTACTTTCAAAGAAACACATGTTTTTATTTCTCATATTATAAGTGAGTTTAGAACAATAACTCTAGATTTCAATTACATTCTCAGAGTTATCTAGCACAAACTGATGTCTCACAAAAGCAATGAACCAACCAAAAATAACATGCCTTTTCTGACTGGATTGTTGGCTAGCTGTCATGGCTATGTTCCAACCACAATAATTATAGTCCACCTACATATTTCTTTCCTATGATCCAGTTGGATTAACCTGTAATAGAAAAAGTCATATTTTATACTTTTGAGGGCTCAGGCTTAGTCAAATCTCACCCCATGACACTCTAGAAGCGGACTGTAAAAACTAGTGACAGACCATGCACAGTGGCTCACACCTATAATCCCAGCACTTTGGTAGGCTGAGGTAGGCGGATCACTTGGGGTCAGGAGTTTGAGACCAGCCTGGCCAACATGGCAAAACCCCATCTCTACTAAAAATACAAAAGTTAGCTGGACGTGGTGGTGTGCCCCTGAATCCCAGCAGCTCAGGAGGCTGTGGCATGAGAATCATTTGAACCTGGGAGGTGGAGTTTACAGTCAGTTGAGATCATGCCACCGCACTCCAGCCTGGGTGACAGAGTGAGACTCTGTTTCAAAAAATAATATAAAATGAAAAATAAAAATTAGTGATGAAGCAGTTTCAATAGCCCTGTTTTGCAGCTGATTGAATTCTTGGCCATAAAGTTTACAGAATCAAGTTCATTCATATGACTTAAGGTGGCAAAACATTTAAATAGAAATCACACATTTTCCTAAAGTATGTTGCTCTACGATATTGCTGTAAATGGACATTTCCTTCTTTTTTATTTTTGTGTATTTATTTTAGAAATGGAGTCTCATTATGTTGCTCAGGCTGGTCTCAAACTTCTGGCCTCAAGATATCCTCTGACCTCAGCCTCCTAAAAAGCTGGGATTAAAGGTGTGAACCATTCATTAACCTGGCCTGAATAAGCATTTCTAAGCAAAAATGTACTTACATTTCACGCATGAAGAAAATGCTTAAAAATATGCACTATTGTGAAAACACATGAATGGGTAACAATTCTGTTTAAAACTATTCGGAAAAGAGTGTTGCTCAGCCAGGAAAATATCATAATGCTAACAGAAACCTTAGAAGATTTTCCTGGTAGAGGATTTCCCCCAGCCCCACCGACAACCCAGGATTGAAAGTTTGGTGTCTTCTGTTACCTCCTTCCTTTTTTGTTCTCCCATGGCTTGTTAGTTTCTAAGTACCATGAAGTCCCTATGTGACCTTCCCGATCGCTGACCCCTTTTACTTCTTTGGTCACAGTCCTGTCACCATTCACTGGGACTTTTGCAAGAGGCTTCTAACTGCAGTCCCCTTCTTAGACCCAGGCAAAAGGAGCACCTGTCCTGGCCATCATCTGGCATTGCCTCTATTGGCAAAGCGAGGATACTGCAGAGATAAGGGACATGCCACTTCCAGTCTAAGCACCCATTTCTAGACCATGACTGGAACATCATTGTTTGGATTCTGAAATTCCTTGTCCATACAGTCCTAAGCCTGCTTCCAGAGGCTATGCAGGCCTTTTCCTGGGATCCAGCCTTCTGGCAATGAATGCCGCAAATCCTTAGGTCTAAAGGGTAGTCTGGGGTGGCTATTTGAAGGGGATGTGGTTATGCAGTTTGGATGTAGGAGTTCACCTCCCATATATGAGAGAGGCCTTCATGGTGCTACATGGTATCCAGGGAAAAGAAGGGAGTGGGCTATGGGCACAGCGCCAGGGTCTTGGAGCCAGGTTCAGCTCTCTCTGTGATGCTACATTTTGTGTAGGATTCTAAGAATTTTTCATTCAAATGCGGAAGCTGGGCTCCACATGCACCTGTAGTCCCAGAGAGTTGGCAACCACTCCCAATGTATGAAATATAAGAACACTTTTGCCTAGAAATGTTTATTCAACCCAGGTGCGGTGGCTTATGCCTGTAATCCCAGCAATTTGGGAAGCCAAGGCAGGTGGATCACTTGAGGTCAGGAGTTCGAGACCAGCCTGGCCAACATAGTGAAACCCCATCTCTACAAAAAACACACAAACAAACAAAAAATATATATATATATACACACACACACACACATTAGCTAGGTGTGATTGTGCATGCCTGTAATCCCAGGTACTCAGGAGGCTGAGGCAGGAGAATCACTTTAACCTGGAAGGCCGAGGTTGCAGTGAGCAGAGATCACACCACTACACTCCAGCCTAGGCGACAGAGCAAGTCTCTATCACACACACACAAAGAATTGAACCTATATATTTTTTTAACACTTGGTAAACCTTATTTACAACTTTTAAATATGTAGACATAGGGTGTGTGGGCCTCAGTATTCTTGCCCTGAGCCTTACAAATCATAGTGGTCAGCCTGCCTAACAGGTTTCCCAATATCTGGAATTTTTTAAGACAAACATTAGATTTTCCAACTCCTAAGTACAATGAGAGGGCATCTGTTGTATCTTAGGTTTTGTTTTGTTTTGAGATGGAGTCTCACTCTGTTGCCCAGGCTGGAGTGCAGTGGCGCGATCTCGGCTCACTGCAAGCTCCACCTCCTGGTTCAGGCTATTCTCCTGCCTCATGCTATTCTCCTGCCTCAGCCTCCCGAATTGCTGGGACTACAGGTGCCTGCCACCACACCCAGCTAATTTTTTTTTTCAGTAGAGACACGGTTTCACCGTGTTAGCCAGGATGGTCTCAATCTCCTGACCTCGTGATCCACCCACCTCGGCCTCCCAAAGTGCTGGGATTACAGGCGTGAACCACCACGCCTGGCCATATCTTAGGTTTTATCTCTAAAAATCTTTGGAAATGTGCTTTGAGGTTTTGTCCTCAATGATTCATTTTGATAAAACAGGTGAAAAGGAGAGGTAAAGAAAGACAGTGGCTGGTTTAAATGACTAATTACACTGGGGAGTCCATCAACATCTCAAGCCAATCAAATTACTAAGGCGCCCAGAGTCACGATTCTATGGGCTGAGAGGGCTGCATATTAGCAGAGAGCAATCAATTGCCTATGTTTGCATAATGCGCCACACAAAGTTCCTTCAAAGTGCTTTCAAAAACATTACCTCATTTGACCCTCACAACTATGCCATAAGGCAACTAGGGTACAATATCATTCTCATTTTATATATGAGAAAACAGAGGCTTGGAGGAGGTGAGTGGGTTAGTAAGTTACCTAAAAATACACAGCTAATAAATGGAAAAGTGTCTCATAAGGCCTGATTCCAAATTCTTGTTCCTGAGGGACACAGGATCCAGACTTATTCTAAGACATACAAATGCACTCTTTAATATTTGGAAAAGCTACCTTAGGAAAGTACATGTGGCTTCCAGTTCTGATTTAGCATTGACCAGTGTTTCTTGGGGAAGTCGTCCAACAGAGATTAAGCCTCAGTTTCCATCTTTAAGATAAAGGAGTTAAACTAGATAATCTCTAAGGTTTCCTTCAACTCTTCGGTTCTTTTACAGTCTATACCCCAGATTGCTTTCCACATTTGTGAAAACGGCCTTGAAACCCAGGCAACACAGTTGTGTTGTATTAATGAGATGTTATCAAATGGCCCCAGGTGTCCTCCATCCCAAGTTAATCAGATTAACTGGCACCAGTTTAATCAGAAGCTAAAAATGAATGCTGGGGACAAAATGGCAAACCAATGGTATTTTGTTGTTGTTGTCATCGCTATTTCCAAATATGTTTTAAGGACAAGACCACAGGGCAGTATTTTCCACAGTATACTAGTTCCAAGAGATATTAATAGGATCTCCCTGTAAAAGGAGTTTTCGGTCACTAGGTTAACAATGTCAAACAAGTTTCTTTTGTGGAGATCCTTTAATACTCATATGAATTGATAATTATTAACTTCTGGGAGGAAAATGTTCCATCTCCAGGAACTAGTGCTTCTCAGAACACAGTTTTAGGAAACATCGTTATAAAGCATTTTAGATCCACTGATTGTTGTTAGTATCTCAGAGTTTATCCCAAAAGAAAAGTGTAGCTTGTGAAGATGGCTGTGTGTGCTAAATGTGATATAAGATGATAAGATACAAGTTAATCTGATTAACTTGGGATGGGGGACACCTGGGGCCATTTGATAAAAGCTCATTAATGGAACAGGACTGTGTTGCCTGGGTTTCAAGGCTGTTTCACAAATGTGAAAAGCAATCTGGAGTATATACTGTAAAAGATATTTGTTCATCTTCAATAAAAACTCAAGAAGGTATCTGTCTACATGGCAATTCTTCTTCAAATACTTCCCTGGAAGATGATATACGTTATACATTGCCCAATCAAATCAACCATGGTGATTGGTAAAATGATGCAGGTTGTTTGAAAAGTTCTAAAAGTGCTCTTTCAAAAATACATTCTGGACTGAATATGATCCACAGAAGAAAGTGTTCTTGTTATTTAATGGCCACACTCCTCAATTTTTAATCGAAATAGCTTCACTCACGTTATTCATCAAGGCTTAACTCCTAATGACTTTTAGCTATTTTTGAAAATCAAATCTATTACTCTGGCAAATTGTATTTTCCAAAAATGCCTCAAATAATTCCATCCCACATTCTCTTCTTACCATGAGACCTTGAGCCAGATGGTAAAAATGCCATGCACCTCTGCCTTGCTGTCTTGAAATTCTTGTTCTTGGAACCCAGATGCCATGCTACAACGAAGCCCAAACTAGCCTGTGCATCTCCCCCACTGAGACACCATGTGAAGGTGTGCCTAGCCAGTAGTCCACATAAATTACCAGACATCTGAGTGAGGATGTCTCCATCTGATTCTCACCTTCAGCCACTGAGTCACCCCTGCCTTCTTCCCAGTTGAGGACCCAGACATCACAGTGCAGACTCAAGCTATACCCTCTCTACCCTGTCAGAATTCCTAACCCACAGAACCTTTGAGCACAATAAAAGGATTATTTTATGTAAGTTTTGGAGTGGTTTGTTAGGCAGCAATAATAACTAAACAACCAGCAAAGGGTAAAATTTGCCCTGTTGGTTGCAGTGAGCTGAGATGGCACCACTGTACTCCAGCCTAGGTGACAGTGTGAGACCCTGTCTTAAAATAAATAAATGAATAAATTGCTCCTGTTGAGGAAATTCAAAAGAATGTTCCCCAAAAGTTTTATTTTATGAATCTTTAGGATTTGAGAGTTATAATACTAGAATCTTAGACCTCTGTATATTAAAGTTTTCTGGGTTGGTACCCTAGTTACCAGCATTTTAACATCGGAATTTTTCCAGGAGATACAGGACCTGAAAAATGATTTTTTTAGCAAAAAATTTCCAGCTATTTCAGAATCCTAAAACTCTCAGGATGCCAAAAACAATGTCTAGAAGCAGGGCCCACAAAATCAAACACCTTCAGGGGCCAGGCAGGTAATAAAAAAGTCAAGTAGAGATTTGGGGTCCTGGAGGAAACTGGAGGATTCCAACAAGATTATTGAAGTGAATTCTCCCCGAGGGAAATGACCTGGTCTCAATCCTCCTCTGAAACATTAAAAGAGGCCCCATTGGCCTATTACATGCCTAGCCTCATGGCAGATCTCTTTTACAAGCTCCAAAAACACTGAGAGCCCTAGGACATCCCTAGAATTTGTATTCTTCGAACGTTGAAATGTCGATTCAAAGGTTATTCTCCAGTAAAACACACTGGGCCTCATAAATATGCTGGTGCTACAGGGCGGTCTTGATTACACTCCTCTGGGGAAAGTGAGTCTGAGAGCTACAAATGGGGACTTTGCTTCATGGGATCCCATCATGTTTACAGGAATAAAGTCCCTTCATCAATTTGTAAGCATGACTCAGATTCCTAAGAATTCTAGGCTCTATGACTGGGTGCTCATCCCCTACTAGCACTTCTGGTATACGCATTCATTTCAATCTGTGAACAAACATGTGGTTTCTTCTTTGTTTATTTCTTTTAAAATATAATTTCAATTGACTATTAATGTAATGGCCCTCTTCCCTTTAGATGAGAAGCCTCCTTGAGGGAGCCCTTCGCTGTCTTGTTGTGTCTCCAGTACTCAGTGCCTGGCACACACCAAGTATGCAATAACATTTAGTCAGTGAATGAATGGTGTCCATTCATTTAGTCACTACACACACAGTAAACACCTACTATGTTTCAGGTACTGATTCTAGAGGTGTGGATAATGTCATGAGCAATACAGAGCCAACTCGTGGCACTTACAATCTAGTGGGGAGAGGGTGATGGAGACCAAGTAAATAAAAACATTCAATGATTTCAGGTAGTGTTAACAGCTACGAAGAAAACAAAACTGTGTACTCTGATAGAGGGGAGAGTCAGGGAAAACCTTAGAAAGACAGTGACCCTGTGAGCTGAATGAGAAGGAGCCAGATATTTAAGTAAAGAAGCAGGGAGGGAAGTGAGATGAATGTTCCAGTAGCAGAAATAGTCAGTGCAAAGGCCCTGAGGCAGATCTCATTTGGCTTATTTAAGCTATATGACACATCAAGAAGACAGTGAGGCGGGAGCATAATGAAAGAGGGTCACATGGTAGTGGAGGAAGCTGACAGGTTGGCAGAGGCAGAGTAGGGAAGGCCTTGTAGCCAGGAGAGAGACTGGACTCCAAGAGGTGCACAGCAGCAGACTGTAATAAGAGTCCAAGGAGCTGGTAGGCCCAGCCTATGTTTCAGGGACCTAAAAATCACATAAATACACAAACAACAGGAACAGAAACTTGACTGCTTACAGCTGCCATCTTCCAGGTGCTAGCTCTCACACCCACCCACCGGGCCTCGAAACTTTGGGACACCTGACCTTCCTCTGCCTTGCTTTGGGATCAGCTGCCAGCAATACAGCCCAGCAGGGACTGGTCAGCATAACACTTGCTCTAAACATTTGTGGTTCTGTGTGCTTGCAGGGCAGAGATCAACTCATCAACACAAATGTCATGGTATTAGGTTCAATATAATTATAACAATAAAAAAACATCCTGAGAGGAATCAGGCTGCAGTATTGGGAACCAGACCTTAACAGTAAGATGACTTTGAGTTAGCCAGGCTGCAACAGTCCAAGGCCCGCCTCCTTCAACAAGCCTGGCCTCCCTGATGGGCGAGTCTCTCTAATTAGCTTCCCTCAGGGCTCCTCCCTTCCCCAGACTCCACCCTCTACCTTGCTCTATTTACAGAAGGCACAGCGAACAGTCTACTGCTGCTGCTGCTGCCTATAGACTTTCAGATCATCTCCCTTTTCTGTGTGAGGGAAAGCTACTGACTGGTGTGGACACAACCCAATAGGTACGTGTCTGGAGAAAGAGGGGAGTGGGAACGGGTGATGGGAGTAAGGAGATAAGAGATAGGAAGTGGTGTGTGGTGAGGAGCGAGGAGGGAGAAGGGACTAGCAAGTGGAGGGGGTGGGAGAGCGATCTGGAGTATTCAGGGGGCATGAAGTGGAAGCTGCGTGCAGTCTTGGGAACCTACGAGTGAAAGGGACTTGTATGCATTTTATGTTAAAAGGTCAGTGTGAAAAATACTCTGCACCTTGTAGTTTTTTAACCAGTAGTGTGGTCCTTTAAGAGAGATGGTAGAATTAGAGCTTTGGGGTAAAGTTCAGCAAATATGAGAAACATTTATGTAAACTTCTCATTCAGCAGTAACCACTCTACTACATTAAAGCCAATGATTTTGCAATGATAAGTGACGGCAAAAGCCAATGATTTTGCAATGATAGGTGACAGGCAGGTTAATAAATATTAGGAAAGAGGCTGTGGGCCAGTTTCCACAACAAATGTAAAACTTCAAAATGATCAATCGTGGGTTTTGGGAGGTGAAAGGGAATGTAGACATCTTCTAATAAAGAGAGGGCAAAACTGACCCATTTGCCTGGGTGTGCTTTGTTTGGTCTGCCTAGATTCACCTTTCTTTTTTCTTTTCTTTCTTTCTTTTTTTTTTTAACATGAAGACTCGCAGACAGGGAGTACTCTCCATGGGTCCAGTCCTTACCACCCCTTCATCATTATTCACCTCCACATCAGCCAGCTTCTCTAAATTGTGTTACCTGATTGGGCTCTGGAGGCATTTGGGTTTGTGATCACTGGTTAAGTCAGAAACTTCATCCTACCAGCAAGGAAGAGAGATGATTTCCACAGTGTGCTAGTAAAGCAACTAGCAGTAAACCTTATTCTACCACGGAGGAAGGGAGGTAGCCTCCACGATATGTTAGTAAAACAATTAGCTATCTGTAAACAACTGGATAATATTGTGAGTGACTTAAGCATTTTGGTGAGAGCCTCTGAGGAGAATTTGTTTTTGACAAACTGAAACAGAAAAAAAGTACCCAATTTTAAAGGGATGCTAGGTTATTTCTTTCCCAGTGTGGTTTAGCAGAAACTGTTTCTTCAGTCCCAACAATTTTGCAAGGTAGATTTTACAAATGCAGCTATTCTCACTTAACAGATTGAAAAACAAGGCAATAGAGAGTGACTTAATTCAGTAATCATACCTTGATTCAAAAACCACCCCCCAGGCCGGGCGCGGTGGCTCAAGCCTGTAATCCCAGCACTTTGGGAGGCCGAGACGGGTGGATCACGAGGTCAGGAGTTCGAGACCATCCTGGCTAACACGGTGAAACCCCATCTCTACTAAAAATACAAAAAACTAGCCGGGCGAGGTGGCGGGCGCCTGTAGTCCCAGCTACTCAGGAGGCTGAGGCAGGAGAATGGCGTAAACCCGGGAGGCGGAGCTTGCAGTGAGCTGAGATCTGGCCACTGCACTCCAGCCTGGGCGACAGAGCGAGACTCCGTCTCAAAAAAACAAAAAAACAAAAACCACCCCCCAAACCTTGACCTCCATTATAAAGTCAATCTGATAAGCAAACGCATCTTCATAAATCACACAAGTAGGAGAGTTTGTGTCCTACAGTTTAATAACGATGATCCCATCAAGCATTTAGGTGCCCTAGAAATCCTAGAGTCAGGAGTGGGAATCCAGAAGCAGCCTTGACACTGGGGCTAGATCCAAAAGTGCTTTTGGAACCTGAAGGAAAGTCCCTCTCCTCTTCTCCCGCTATTTTCTGCTGTGAGAGAGGAGGGTAGGGTCATGCGGATGAGAGAGGAAGGAGGCTCTGAAAGGACTGAGCTGTCTGGTTGTGGAACCAGTCTCCCAAGATGCTGAAAGTGTGGTTGACCCCAGCCTTGCCCAACCTCCTTCCCTTCATTTTGTTCATTTTTCATTTTGTCCTATTTACTACAGTTCTAGTTTAATATTCAGTGCAGTTTTCCCCGGGTAACTTCACTCTCCTTTCCTGAAGTCCCGGAAAACCATCCCCAAGCCTCCTGAGGTTTCAGCCTCGGGTAATAAGGTTTCTATGACAGGGATGGTGTGGATCTGAGACTGGGATTTTCCTGGCTATCCAAAGCAAAACGGCATTCAGGGGCTCACATAGGAAAGGCAAGTGAATTTAACAATACCATTTTGTATCTTTCAGTATTTCTCATTCTCACAAACATACTTTTATTAAACTTTTGCTTTAACGTACTCTCTCCCTCTCTATTCCTCCTTCTCTCCCCTTTTCCACTATTTTACTCTTTTTCTGAATTATTCAAGAGTATGTGGCGAATATCATGTTCCTTCGGTGTAAATTTTCTAAGACCAAGGATATTCTTTCATGTAACCACAAAATAGCAAATTTCAGAAATTTAATATTGATCTATTATTTTTATCTAACCTACAGTCTATATTTCAATTTCACTTGTCTGAACAGTAATACTTTTCTCCCACCAACATAGGATTAAATCATGGCTCTTTCACTTCCTTTAATCTGGAGTAATTCCTCAGCCTGTCTTTGTCTTTTATGACAATGACATTTTTGAAGAATGTAGGCCGATCATTTTATGTTCTTGACGGGTTTATCTGGTATGCATCCCTAGTTGGATTTTTTCATAGGCGATTTTGTGCCCTTCTCAGAATATCATTTCTGGAGACATGTGATATCTGTCTCTATTGAGTGGTGTTAATTTTAATTACCTAGTTGCTGCCTATTTTTTCCACTGTATATTTACTACTTGTTCCTTTGCAATCAATAAACAATTTGTGGAAAGACAAGGAGACCATGTAAATACCCTGCCCTGCATCAAACATTTGCCCCTAGATTTAGCATCCATTCTTGGTTCAAACCAATGTTTACCATGATGGCTGTAAAATGGTAACTTTCCGATTATATCACCACTGCCTCTACATTGATCAAATGACATTCTGTTATAAGGAAATCTTTACCACCATTTGTTTACAGTTTTATTAATATATTTCACATACCATACAATTCCCCCTTTCAAGCTGTGCAACTCAGTGGTTTTTAGTATAGTCAGAATTGTATAGCCATCACCACAATCAATTTTAGAACATTTCAGCACCCCAGAAAGAAACCCCATACCTGCTAGCAGTCATCCCCCCATTTCCCCCAGCCCTAGGGAAACACTAATCTACTTTCTCTCTCTACAGATCTGCCTATTCTGAATATCTTATATCAATGGAATCATACAATGTGTGATTACTGGCTTCTTGTACTTGGCATGATGTTTTTGATTTCACCCATTTTGTGGCATGTGTCAACACATCACTCCCTTTTATTACTGAATTATTCTCTGTATAGACTTATGAATTCCTATTTTTAGGCAGTGAGTTATAATCATTATTGTCCTTATTATTATTATTATTTTTTTGATGCTCAACTTTCCCAGATTTGGGTCTTTCAAGCTAGCTTTTGTTTCCTTTTGACATGTCCCTATCACTTTTTTGGAACATTTTCTTTTTGTTTGTTCTTATAAGACAGCCTACCTGATGAACATTTTTGTCTCCTTCCTTCCTAGTGAAAACCTTCATTCCCAACACCATCATTGCATTCATTTGCCCAGTCCTGCAATATGTATTAAATAATTTCCGAATTGCTAAAGCCATGTCGTCATGGAAAGCTCATCTACTAACCAGAGTAAAAGATTTATTTGTAGTTCTTTTCTCCATAGACTGAGGCTAGTCAAGTTCCTGTGTTCACAAATTGGTTGGATTAGTTCTTTTTCCCCCTTCGCTGTGGCTTTATTACTCGTTTGAGAAAACATTGCTTTCACCGGTTCATTTGTTTGTATTGTTACAGTTTTCACTCCATCTTGCCTTGGTTTTATTTTTTAATATGTAGAACATTAATATCCTTCCAAAAGTGAAAACTAATAAAGCATGTATACTTATAGAAGTATAATTCCCTGACCTATCTCCCCTAACCCATTCCTTTTGCACGCTTTGAAGGTGACTGATTTGTTTTTTTTTTTTGTTTGTTTCACAGCAGTTTAATATGTAATATTGAAAAACTGGAAGCGACCGAAATGTACATCAGAGAGTAGATAAATAAATTATGGTATATTAATACAACGGAATGCCACACAAAAACAAAAACTTGTATACATAACTGATCCTATAAATCATATATAATATAGAGTAAAAATATAAAATTATATTTTACTCAACTTACACAAAATTCAGAAACAGACAAAACTATGGTGATAGAAGTGAGAATAGTGGTTAGTTAGGGGTGAGATTCTTGGGCTGGGGGTGTTGGTGCTATTGACATTAAATATAAGAGAGCCCTGTTCTGGTACTGGGAATCTGTGTATTGATCTGAGTGGTGATCACATGTGTACATACTTAAGAATTCACTGAATTATATGCTTATGTATCTTTTACAGTATACCTGTTATACCTCATTTACAAATTAAATTGATATAATGCTGCAATATGTACTTTCATCCACAAAGTTTTTTTTTCTCTTCTTTCTGGGTAATTTCTTTTTATATTATTATACTTTAAGTTCTAGGGTACATGTGCACAATGTGCAGGTTTGTTACATAGGTATACATGTGCCATGTTGGTTTGCTGTACCTATCAACTCATCATTTACATTAGGTATTTCTCCTAACGCTATCCCTCCCCCAGCACCCCCCACCACAACAGACCCCAGTGTGTGTGTGTGATATTCTCCTGCCTGTGTCCATGTGTTCTCATTGTTCAGCTCCCACTTATGAGTGAGAACATGTGGTGTTTGGTTTTCTGTCCTTGTGATATTTTGCTGAGAATGATGGTTTCCAGCTTCATTCATGTCCCTGCAAAGGAGATGAACTCATCCTTTTTTATGGCTGCAGAGTATTCCATGGTGTATGTGTGCCACCTTTTCTTTATCCAGTCTATTATTGGTGGACATTTGTGTTGGTTCCAAGACTTTGCTATTGTGAATAGTGCTGCAATAAACATACATGTGCATGTGTTTTTATAATAGCATGATTTATAATCCTTTGGGTATATACCCCATAATGGAATGGCTGGGTCAAATGGTATTTCTAGTTCTAGATCCTTGAGGAATTGCCACACTGTCTTCCACAATGGTTGAACTAATTTACACTCCCACCAATACTGTAAAAGTGTTCCTATTTCTCCACATCCTCTCCAGCCAATACTGTAAAAATGTTCCTATTTCTCCACATCCTCTCCAGCATCTGTTGTTTGCTGACTTTTTAATGATTGCCATTCTAACTGGCATGAGATGGTATCTCATTGTGGTTTGGATTTGCATTTCTCTGATGATCAGAGATGATGAGTATTTTTTCATATGTCTGTTAGTCGCATAAATATCTTCTTTTGAGAAGTGTCTGTTCATATTCTTTGCCCGCTTTTTGATGGGGTCGTTTGTTTTTTTCTCGTAAATTTAATTTCTTTTTTTTTTTTTTTTTTTTTTTTTTTGTTGTTGAGACGGAGTCTCGCTCTATCACCCAAGCTGGAGTGCAGTGGCCGGATCTCAGCTCACTGCAAGCTCCGCCTCCCGGGTTCCCGCCATTCTCCTGCCTCAGCCTCCTGAGTAGCTGGGACTACAGGCGCCCGCCACCTCGCCCGGCTAGATTTTTGTATTTTTTTTTAGTAGAGACGGGGTTTCACCGTGTTAGCCAGGATGGTCTCGATCTCCTGACCTCGTGATCCGCCTGTCTCGGCCTCCCAAAGTGCTGGGATTACAGGCTTGAGCCACCGCGCCCGGCCCGTAAATTTAATTTCTTTGTAGATTCTGGATATTAGCCCTTTGTCAGATGGATAGATTGCAAAAATTTTCTCCCATTTTGTAGGTTGCCTCTTCACTCTGATGATAGCTGCTTTTGCTGTGCAGAAGATCTTTAGTTTAATTAGATCCGATTTGTCTATTTTGGCTTTTGTCGCCATTGCTTTTGGTGTTTTAGTCAGGAAGTCTTTGCCCATACTTATGTCCTGAATGGTAGTGCCTAGACTTTCTTCTAGGGTTTTTATGGTTTCAGGTCTTACACTGAAGTCTTCATCCATCTTGAGTTAATTTTTGTATAAGGCGTAAGGAAGGGATCCAGTTTCAGCTTTCTACATATGGCTAGCCAGTTTTCCCAGCACCATTTATTAAATAGGGAATCCTTTCCCCATTGCTTGTTTTTGTCAGGTTTGTCAAAGATCAGATGGTTGTAGATGTGTGGTGTTATTTCTGAGGCTTCTATTCTGTTCCATTGGTCTATATATCTGTTTTGGTACCAGTACCATGCTGTTTTGGTTAAAGGTAACCAATTTATTTATTTTCTGATATATCCTTCCCCTTTTTCTTTTTGTGCAAAATAATGAACCTATGTATGTTTTCTTTCTTCCTCATTTTCTATAAAAAGGTAGTATACTATGGATATTCTTTTGCTTTTTGCCTTTTTTCTCTTAATAATATATCCTGGAAGTCATAC
Organism: Piliocolobus tephrosceles; assembly: GCF_002776525.5. Lineage (NCBI taxonomy): Eukaryota > Metazoa > Chordata > Mammalia > Primates > Cercopithecidae > Piliocolobus > Piliocolobus tephrosceles. The sequence continues at coordinate 74,875,454 of NC_045439.1, forward strand.
CAAATTAGTTCAGAAGACATTCCTGCCCCCCATTTTTACACAGCAATATAATACTCTATTGTGTGTATGTAGTACCACATTTAATTATTTTTCTTTCTTTTTTAAAAAATTATACTTTAAGTTCTAGGGTACATGTACATAATGTGCAGGTTTGTTAAATAGGTATACATGTGCCATGTTGGTTTGCTGCACTCATCAACTCGTCATTTACATTAAGTATTTCTCCTAATGCCATCCCTCCCCCAGCCCCCAGCCCCCGCCAGGCCCCGGTGTGTGTACCACATTTTATCAAACTAGTCTCCTATACTGCAGTGAATAACCTTGTGCATATGTATTTTCAGATGTTTGGAGGTATATCTTTTCTAGATTTCTAGGAGTAAAATTGCTGGTTGATGGTTAAGCAACCATCAGGTAGGTTTGTTAGGTATAGCAAATTCCCTTCATATGGGATGGGTTTCTCCACAGCCTTGCTAACAGAATGCACCATTTTGTCAAACTGATGGACAAGAAATAGTATCTTAGGGTAGTTTAATTTGTATTTTGCTTATTATTAATGAAATTGATCTTTTAAAGGCCATTTTTGTGAACTTTATTGAAGTATAGTTGAAATCCTATGAACTGTATAAAATTTAATCAGTATACAATCAGTATAAAACATTTCTATCACCCCTAACATTTTTCCTGTGGCTCTTTTAAATAAATTCCTCCCTCCACCCCTGTGCCCAAGGAACCACTGATTTGCTTTTTGTTATTTTAGATTAGTTTGCAGTATCTAAATTTGTATATAAAAATCAAACCATGTGTATTCTTTTATCTGGTTTCTTTCAGCGTAGTGATTCTGAGATTCACCCACATTGTTATGTGTATCAGACCCTGTTCTTTTTTTATCTCTGAATACTATTCTATTGTGTGAATATACTACATTTTGTTTATCTCTTTACCTGATAATGGACATTTAGGTTGTTTCTAGTTTGGGACTATTGCAAATAAAGTTACTATGAAAATTTGTGTACAAGTCATTGTGTAGACATATGTTTTTGTTTCCCTTGGGTAAGTATCTGACAGAATGGCTTATTATGGGTGAAACTGAGAATTTTAAATGCTCATTAAATGTCATTTTAAATGTCATTTTTCTATCTTTTGTGATTATCCATTCATGTGTTTTGCCCATTTTCCTTTTTTTTTTTTTTGGAAACACTTTTTTTTCAAGTTTTAGATTCAAGGGATACATACATAGGTTTGTTACCTGGGTATACTGCATGATACTGAGGTGTGGGGTACAGTTGATCCTGTCATTCAGGTACTGAGCATAGTATCTAACAGTTACTTTTTCAGCTCTTGTCTTCATCCTTCCCTGCCCCTAGTAGTTCCCAGTTTCTACTGCTGTCATCTCTATGTCCATGAGTACCCCAATCTTTGTCTCCCACTTATAAATGAGAACATGTGGCATTTGGTTTTCTGTTCCTGCATTAATTTACTTAGGATAATGGCCTCCAGCTGCATCCATGTTGCTGCATAGGACATGATTTTGTTCTCTTTTGATGGTTGTGTGGTATTACATGGTGTATAAGTACCACATTTTCTTTATCCAACTCATTTGTTGTTAGGCACCTAGGTTGACTCTGTACCTTTGCTATTGTGAACAGTGCCATGATGAACATGTGAGTGCATGTGTCTTTTTGGTGGGAAGATTTTTCATTTGGATGTATACCTTATAAGGGGATTTCTGGGTTGAATGGTAGTTCTAAGTTCTTTGATAAATCTCCATAAGTGCTTTCCACAGTGGCTGAACTAATTTGCATTCCCACCAACAGTGTATAAGGGTCCCCTTTTCTCTGTAGCCTTGCCAGCATCTGTTGTTCTTTGACTTTTTAATAGACATTCAGACTGGTATGAAATGGTATCTCCTGTAAAATCTTGTGATTTTGACTTGCATTTCTCTGATTAGCGATGTGGAACATTTTTTCATGTGTTTGTTATTTTTCTGTAAGATTTTTCATCTTCTCTTTTTTAAAATTTATTTTTTTAGTTGAGATGAGGTCTTTTTTTTTTTTTTTTTTTTTTTTTTTTTTGTATTTTTAGTAGAGACGGGGTTTCGCCGTGTTAGCCAGGATGGTCTCGATCTCCTGACCTCGTGATCCGCCCGTCTCGGCCTCCCAAAGTGCTGGGATTACAGGCTTGAGCCACCGCGCCCGGCCGAGATGAGGTCTTGCTATGTGACCCAGGATGCTCTTAAACTCCTGGCCTCAAGCGATCCTCCCACATTGGCCCTGGTCTTCTCTATTTTTAAAGCTCTTTCTGTATTAGGAACATTAGATCTTTATCTCGAAATGGTACAGATGTTTTCCCCCAATTTTTCATTTGTATGTTAATTTTACTTAAAGTGTTTTTATGCACAATTTTAAATTCATTTGATGGCAAATGTATTGTTCTTAATGGTATCTGAATTTTCTTTTCTTCTTTTTTTTTTTTTTTTTTTGTTTGAGACAGAGTCTCACTACTCTGTCGCCCAGGCTGGAGTGCAGTGGCCGGATCTCAGCTCACTGCAAGCTCCGCCTCCCGGGCTTACGCCATTCTCCTGCCTCAGCCTCCCGAGTAGCTGGGACTACAGGCGCCCGCCACCTCGCCCGGCTAATTGTTTTTATTTTTTAGTAGAGACGGGGTTTCACCGGGTTAGCCAGGATGGTCTCGATCTCCTGACCTAGTGATCCACCCGTCTCGGCCTCCCAAAGTCCTGGGATTACAGGCTTGAGCCACCGCGCCCAGCCTGAATTTTCAATCATAGTTAGGAATCCTTTCCTTCGGCCCACATTATGGAGAAATTCGCCTGTTTTCTTCTATTAGTGTAGTTTTATGTTTAGATTTCTGATCATTTGAAGTTTACTCTGTGTATTGTGAAGAAAGGATTTAATTTATCCTTTCTAAATGGGTAGCCAGTTGTACTGAGATCTCAAACGTTTATTTTTGTCCTAGTGATTAAAGAAATCACCTCTATGATTTACATATATATATATACCGGAGACAGGGTCTCATTCTGTTGCCCATGCTGGAGTGCAGTGGCACCGTTACAGCTTATTGCAACCTTGAACTCCTGGGCTCAAGTGAGTCTCTTGCCTCAGCTTCTCAAGTAGCTGGCATTACAGGCTTATGCCACCATGCCTGGTTAATGTTATACTTTGTAGAGACAGGGCTCAAGCTATCCTCCCACCTTGACCTCCTGAAGTGCTGGGATTACAGGCGTGAGCCACCAGGCCTGGCCATATGCCATATTTCTATATGTTCTTTTTCTATTATATTTCATTTGTTGGTCTGCTTCATGTTTTAGTACAACCTTGTTTTAAGTAAAGAGGCTTTGTTGTATATTTTAATTATGTGGTAGGACTAGTCTCTCTCCCCTTCCCCTCAGCTAATCTTCCTTTTCACATTTTTTAGGTATTCTTGTATTTTTTTTCTCTATATTAACTTTATCAACCTGTCTAGCTCCAAAAAAACCAGCTTGTTAGTATTTTTATTGAGATCATGTTAAATTTATAAGTTAACTTAGGGAGAACTGACATTTTGATGATTCAGTATTCTAACCAAGAACAAGGGATATCCTTCCATTTGTTAAAGTCTTCTTTTGTTTTTTTTTTTGTTTTTTGTTTTTTGTTTTTTTTTGAGGCGGAGTCTCGCTCTGTCTGGAGTGCAGTGGCCGGATCTCAGCTCACTGCAAGCTCCGCCTCCCGGGTTTACGCCATTCTCCTGCCTCAGCCTCCCGAGTAGCTGGGGCTACAGGCGCCCGCTACCACGCCCGGCTAGTTTTTTTGGTACTTTTTTAGTAGAGACGGGGTTTCACTGTGTTAGCCAGGATGGTCTCGATCTCCCGACCTCGTGATCCGCCCGTCTCAGCCTCCCAAAGTGCTGGGATTACAGGCTTGAGCCACCACGCCCGGCCTCCGGCTAGTTTTTGTATTTTTAGTAGAGACGGGGTTTCACTGTGTTAGCCAGGATGGTCTCGATCTCCGGACCTCATGATCCGCCCATCTCGGCCTCCCAAAGTGCTGGGATTACAGGCTTGAGCCACCGCGCCCGGCCAAAGTCTTCTTTTGTTAACTATATGTTAAGGTAAATATATTAAAAAACTGAACCAGAAATTACTTCCATGAGAGAGGTAAAAAACAAGTAGTTTATTTTGTTTGCTTTCCAATAAAGGAAAGCAACAACTTAAAAACAATAATAACATACTGCTTAATTATCTTTAATTGTGCTGAGGAATTATAGACATCTTGGTCTGCAGCATTCAAGTTTGCTAGACAGCACTTCCTTAAGTGTGCTCTAGATAAATATGAAGGGTAGTTGCTTCTAGGTATAAAAAACCTAGTCACAACAAGGCTTTTTTTGAAGTAGTCTTGGATCCTGTTGAGAACCTGAAAGCTATGGTTTGAAGTGGTCTTGGATCCTGTTGAGAACCTGAAAGCTATGGACTCTTTCCCTGAAAATACATAAGCTTACAATATTTTTTGCAGGGGAGGAGAGGAGGCAGAGACCCCCCTTGAAACCAATACTTAGATACTAGTTTTGAACTCCTACACTGTGGGTTATATATTACAGTCTTACAAACCTAGAGAAGGGTAGACAATAGCTGGGTTTAGGAACTTTACACATGGACAATAATACATATTATTCATGCCTCCCTATGTCTTTTGAGGGGTTCATAACCTAAATTTGTTGACAAGCAAATTTTAATTTGGTATGTAAAATTTCACCAAGAAGATCATAGAGTTGTTCCTGTAAAAAAAAAAAAAAAAAAAAAAAAGTAGTAGAAAAGAGAATAAGCATCTACCTTCTTCCTCCACTGATGGTCAATCTTTTAGTTAATTTCATGTTAACAATCTAAACTTTAGATCTGAAAAATGTATACATTGAAAATACAGTAGTTGATGGCATACCCATGCATATTCTGAGCATTAAGGAAAAAGAAACCGTGTTGTGATTAATCTTTAGGTTTGGAAATCTCGCTCTAAAGCTGAAAATTCCAAGAGACAAAGGCAAGAAGGCAGAAGACTGAATTGCTGCTGATGCCACTAGTATCCTTCAGATTTCCTCCAACACTAAATCCGAATGCTACAGTAAGGGCCAACAGTAAGACACGGGCATGGTGATACTCTGCAGGCTAACCTGGGCACATTCCCACTTGATAATACATTCTAAGGACTTGCACAGGATGCCTGCTGGGGAGATAAGGCTGGAGGGGGCAATATGTGTGGACAGATTATAAAGGGCCCTGTTTACCACCACAGAGTTTAGATTCTCCAAGACAAAAGGAACCCTCAAATGGAATGGCATGATAAGATCTGGTTTTTTCGAATTAGTTACTCTGTTGGAGAGTGAAATGGGAGGGTGAAGAGGCCTTCTGAGGCAAGAAGACTTATTCAGGAAGCTGTACAAGAACAATAAAGGCCTTAAAAGGCTGTGCAGGCACAAGATAGGATTAAAAGGATTTGGAGATTGAATCAGGAGGAGGACCCATCAAGGATGACCATATTTACTTAACAAGGATGTGGGAATGTTGGAACTTGGAGGTCCCTTTCCTTCTAGCCAAATAATCTCCTTCAAAGACATTTTTCCATCTCCTGCCTGACTACAACAGGAATAAAATGTTTTTCAGTCCCAACTGCCACCACTGTGAAGGCACAGACAAGAAAGAGGAGAGGAAGTAGAAAGTAGACAATAAACAAAACAGGTACTGATGGTTAGAAGGCTAACCTTGTCACGGTACTCAGTGATTTCTGAGCCATTATTGGTCCGAGGCTGGGGCAAGCTTATGCTAGCACTGTGCATTTATGCAGTGCTTTTATTTCCAGTATCTGTACTTCTATTTTCATTCTCCATTTTATTCATCCAATAATAACTTTATTTTCACTGAGTCAACTGGCAGTATGTTCTGGACTATATTAAAACCGTTTTCCAAAGTTTTGCCATGGCTCGAGTTTCCAAAATCACCACCACTTCAGCAAATTTGGCCAAGTTTATTTATATTGTTTAGTGAGTAACAACTTACAAATGGTAAATGAAGACAGTACAGTAATCTTAAGTGTGTAGCTTGAATTTTTACTTATGTATACATCTGCATAACCACCCTCTAGATAAAATTATACAACATTTTCTGTACTGCATGAGATTCTCTTGTGTACTTTTCAGTCTGTTCCTTGAAAGGTTAATCACTATTCTGACTTCTATAAACATCTTTTTGTTGTGCTTATTCTTTTTTTTTTTTTTTTTGAGGCGGAGTCTCGCTCTGTCGCCCGGACTGGAGTGCAGTGGCTGGATCTCAGCTCACTGCAAGCTCTGCCTCCCGGGTTTATGCCATTCTCCTGCCTCAGCCTCCGGAGTAGCTGGGACTACAGGCGCCCGCCACCTCGCCCGGCAAGTTTTTGTATTTTTAGTAGAGACGGGGTTTCACCGTGTTAGCCAGGATGGTCTCGATCTCCTGACCTTGTGATCCGCCCGTCTCGGCCTCCCAAAGTGCTGGGATTACAGGCTTGAGCCACCGCGCCCGGCGGTTGTGCTTATTCTTAAACTTTGTATAAATGAGTCACAGACTAGAACTTGTTTGTGTCTGACTTCTTTCACTCAACATGGTATCTCCATGTGATTTCTCCAACTTGTTGGAGCTGATTTTTTTTAATGTGCAATATTCCTTTATGTAAATCTATTACAATTTATTTGAGCATATGGATTGTTTCGTCTTTTGGATATTATGAACAAAGCTGCTGTGAATATAATGTACAAATGAGACAACATAGCACTAATTTCTTTTGAGTATAAAGAATGGAATTGCTGGATCATAAAGCAGATGCATGTTATCTCTAGTAGAAACTCAGTGGTTTTTCAAAACAATTGTATTATTGTGCATGTTCCCCCAGCTATGAATAAGAATTCTACATCCTTGGGCCAGGCACGGTGGCTCATGCCTGTAATGCCAGCACTGTGGGAGGCCGAGGCAGGCGGATCACGAGCTCAGGAGATCGAGACCATCTTAGCTAACACAGTGAAACCCCGTCTCTAATAAAAATAGAAAAGAAAATTAACCAGGTGTGGTGGCACATGCCTGTAGTCCCAGCTAGTTGGAAGGCTGAGGCAAGAGAATCACTTGAATCCAGAAGGCAGAGGTTGCAGTGAGCCAAGATCACGCCACTGCACGCCAGCCTGGGCAACAGAGTGAGACTCCATCTCAAAAAAGAAAGAAGAATTCTACATCCTTGAAAACACTTAGGATTGTCAGTCTTTTAAATTTGAGCCTTTCTGGGAGTGGTGGTAGTGGTTTCTTGTTGAGATTTTTAATTTGTATCATCCTGATGAGTCATATAAAGCCCTGGTGAGCTTTGTTTCATTATTTTGACCATTTGGATATCTATCTTTTCCAAGTTTCTGTTCAAGTCTTTGCCCAATTTTTTATTGGGCTGGTTGTCTTTTTCTTAATAATTTGTAGAAATCTTTCTTTTTTTTTTTGTAATGGTAGTTCCAAATTGTTTGTTAGATATATGTATTGCAAGTATCTTCTAGTCTGGTTTGCAAACATTTATTTATAAGCAAATGTAACATTACGTACTTAACCTAAAGGTTATAAGAAGACTGGGGAAAAAATTCTAAGGTATATTTTGTCATATTCTTATGCATTAAAGAAGTGAGTCATGTTTCAGATAAATTTTTTTAAAACGTATTTAGTTCAACTAGCCATTTATGAAGCATCTGTTCACATCTTCTAAGGATTCCAAGATATGTAAGATAGGTCCTCCCATGAGGTGTTACTGTGGAGAAAGAGAGGCAAGTGGGCAACCAAGACTGCTGTAAGATATGAAAAGCGGCGTATAACATGCTACAGGAGCAAGGATGAGGGAGAAACTCATTTGGCCTGAGACGGCAGTATTGTAAGAAGGGAAGTCTTTGAAGATGGAGCAAGAGTTTTCATGGTCGTGCAGGCTTTGCAGGAAAAGGGAACATAAGAAACAAATGCCCAGAGGAATGAAAGGGCATATGCCAAGGAGCAGCGGGGGTCTGTGGTGGTCAGAACATAGGATAGGAGAAAGAAGGAATGATTTGTAATAAAGCAGAAAAAGCCAAGTGAAGATGGGAGAACCTTATTAGCATTGTTAGAACTTCGGACTTTTATCCTGTATGCTAGCCAGACACCTCAGGATTTTCAAATTATGGAAGTAATAAGATCAGGTCTGAATAGATTAAATATGGTTAGAACATGAGTTTTTCATCTTTTCTGGCCTTGAACCCCTTTGGCTATCTGATAAAGCCCATGAATCCCTCAGAATATAATTTATATTAGGTTAAATACCATATATTTAATCTTTGTATAAATTAAAATACATGGGAATTAAAAGGAATTCAATAATTTTGAAATACAAAATAGTTCTTAATTGTGATATTTGCTCAATTATTAGCACATTTAAAAGAATCTAGTGGTAGGTCTAATATCATAATTTCAAAGTAATGCATATAAATGATACCTTGAGATATGTGTCAACTTTAATCATGTTATGAAAATATCTAATTTCTGTTAGTGACGGTCACTGGTACTGCGGTTTGTTGCTTATGTTTGTAAGCATAAAGGAAATGCTAAATTTCAGTTGGATGTAAATGAAAATAAAAGCAAACTTTTCTAGAATTCACAAGGTCACAGACCCAGTGAATTCTATGCATATATCCCAAGCTAGAACCCTCTGTAATGAGAAGGACACCCCAGCTGATAGGATAGACTGGAAGAAGGGGTAAGTGAAAGGCAGGGAGGCCAATTAGGAAGCTGTTTCAATGATCCAGATAAGCCTGAATGGAGGCTGTTGTGGTTGGGTAGAGGGCAGTGGCTGGTATTTGGAAATAGAATCCAGGTGTGTATATTGCAGGGTGTGTAGGGGAATGGGTGGGGAAGTGGGAGGGAGGAATGGCTAGAGGAGTTCACTGAGATTTCTAGCTTGGGTAAGACAGAGGATGGCAGACCAAACCACACTAGCTCTTACCTGGGTTGCAGGAATAGCCTACTGTTAGTTAGTTTCCATGTGCCTGCCCCTGCCCCACTATCATCTAATTTCAACAGAGCAGTCAGAGTGAACGTTTTAAACATAAGTAAGGCCACATAATGTCTCTGCTCAAAGCCCTGCAGTAACTAGTCCTTATGATAGTCCCTAAAACCCCATTTAATCTAGGCCTCCATCCCCCCTCCAACCTCGTTTTCTACTGTCTCCCCACCCACATTCATTGAGTTCCAGCTGCAACTGCTCTTCACAAGCATATAAGAGAATGCTCCTGCCTTGAGCCTTTGTGCTGACTGTCCCTTGGCCTGGAGCAGTCTTCCTCTAGATAGCCGCATGTTAACTCCCTTAACTCCTTCATGTCTTTGCTCAAACCTCTTCAAGTCTTTTCTCCCTTAATCTCCTTCCGATGACGCCTACCCTAACAACCCTATCTGGAAATGCCTTTCCCCAAATCCCACTTGCTCTGCTCAATTTTTTCCTGCCTCTCATATCTCATACCATTTATTCATTTATTGTCCCTCTCAGTCCACATAGCAAATATGAGTCCCTGCACACTCATAGGTGCATGAGGACAAGATTCTTTTCGTTCACTGTTCCAAATATCGACAACAGTGACTGGTGCAAAGTAGGTGCTCAATAGATATAGTAAGAATGAATAGGGAGGATTTTAATCACAAAGGAAGAAAAGGCAGGAGAGAAGTAGAAGCTCTCAGGGAAGAAAGAGAATGTTGTTGATTGAATATTGATTTGGAAGGATCTGTGAGTCATCCTGTAGATGTAGACAGCGGGGTAGCCTGGAGGGCAGGAAAGGATGGTTTATGCTAGAAATGTAGATTTGGAAGCTGATTGGCACAAGGGAGACAGACGAAGTGTGGACTTGTTCAGAGAGTACTTTAGTCTGAGCAATTTGGTGGTAAAACTAATGTTTAAAAAGTAGTCAGGGCCAGGCATGGTGGTTCACATTTGTAATCCCAGCACTTTAGGAGACCAAGGTGGACAGATTGCTTGAGACCAGGAGTTCAAGACCAGCCTGGCCAATGCTGTGAAACCCCATCTCTACTAAAAACACAAAAATTAGCCAGGCATGGTGATGCACGCCTGTAATCCCAGCTTCTTGGGAGGCCGAGGCATGAGAATTGCCTGAACTCAGGAGGTAGAGGTTGCAGTGAGCCGGGATCACACCACTATACTCCAACTTGGGCCACAGGGTGAGACCCTGTCTCAAAAAAACAAAACAAAAAACAAGAAAAAAAAAAAAAAAAAAGAATAATGGGGACAGTATGGTGATTGTCCCTGGTAAATCAGTGAGACAAAACATATTTTAAATTTTAAAATGTGTAATATTTTAAATTTTAAATTTTAAAATGTGTAATAGATTTTTTTCTTAGTACTCTGGCAGCAGTGCTATTGTAAAACAGTGGGGTTCTATGTATATCACAAACGTTCTATTTTGGCATTGTGTGTATTTTGTATTTTCTAGCTTATCTGATAATAGGACACGAGGTTGAATTTTCATGAGTTCCTTTTTTTTTTTTAAATTAAAAAAATAGAGATGGGGTCTGGCTATATTCCAACTCCTGGGCTCAAGCAATTCTCTCACCTCGGCCTCCCAAAGTGGTGGGATTATGGTCTTGAGCCACTATACCCAGCAAATTTTCAGAAATTCTTGAGTCTCAAAGTAGAAAAGGTAATTATTTGTTTTAATTCTGAGCAATCATATATTAAAATATACTCAGCAGGCCAGGAGCAGTGGCTCACGCCTGTAGTCCCAGCACTTTGGGAGGCCGAGGAGGGCAGATCACTAGAGTTCAGGGGTTTGAGACCAGCCTGACCAACATGGAGAAACCCCATCTCTACTAAAAATACAGAATTAGCCAGATGTGGTGGTGCACGCCTGTAATCTCAGCTACTCAGGAGGCTGAGGCAGGAGAATCGTTTGAACCCAGGAGGTGGAGGTTGCAGTGAGCCGAGATCGTGCCATTGCACCCCAGCCTGGGCAACAAGAGCGAAACTTCATCTCGAAAAACAAACAAACAAACAAAAACTCTCTCTCTCTCTCTCTCTCTCTACACACACACACACACACACACACACACACACACACACACACTCTCAGCTGAGGGATTAAGTGGACCATATAAAGAGATTCACATGAAACATTACAAAATTCTATGTTGTATATTTGGAGAAAATGTATAAAAATGCAAAGCAGTCACACCTTATGGTTCCCTTAACCCATTAATTTAGAGAACTTGAGCAAAAGAGGAGAGCGAGGTATCAGAGAGAACAATTTAAGTAGTTCAGACACACATATCTGCCATTCCACTCAACTATTGTCTTCTACATAAGTATGAGAGGCAAGGCTAGAAGTGGTTTTTCTATTAAGTTGGTATTAGTTTTTATGTGTCTCTCTTAGAGTAAGCATTTCACTGTGCCAAGTGTAATTCTAGTATTCCACATAAATTTTTGGAATTAATTTGTTAAACTCCATTAGAAAATATTTTGGAAATCTTGACTGAGATTACGTTGACTTTATGGATTGAGAAAGGACAGACAAGATCTGTCTTCCAATTTATTCAGATCTTGTATGCTATTTTTCACGGGTCTTTAATGTTTTTTAATTAGATTTATTTCTAAGTGATAGTATGGTTTTGTTTTTGTGAATGGACCCCATCCCTTAACATTTTCTACCCAGTGGTGATATACTAGAAGCTGTTAATTTGTAAAATGTTGATCATATATCCAACCACAGTACTAAGTTCCATTAGTTCTGCTAATTTAACTGTATTCTCCAAAATAGTTTTTTTTGTTTGTTTGTTTTTGTTTTTTTTTCGGTTTTTTTTTTTGTTTTTTTTTTTTTTTTTTTTTGAGACAGAGTCTTGCTCTGTCACCCAGGCTGGAGTGAAGGAGCGTGATCTCGGCTCACTGCAACCTCTGCCTCCTGGGTTCAAGCAATTCTCCTGCCTCAGCCTCCCGAGTAGCTGAGATTACAGGCATGCACCACCACGCCTGGCTAATTTTTGTAGTTTTGGTAGAGACAGGATTTCTCCATGTTGGCCAGGCTGGTCTCAAACTCCTGACTTCAAGTGATCCACCCGCCTCGGCCTCCCAAAGTGCTGAGATTACAGGGGTGAGCCACTGCACCATGCCCGAAATAGTTTTGTTTCAATCTTTCCATTTGTATGTCTCTTTTTCTGTTTTAGCATATTGACTAAAACTTAAAGTGGCAAAAGATATTCTTGTTCTTGACTTTCAAGGAATGCTTGCTTTGAATGTTTCACTATTAGGTGTGATGCTTACTATAAGGTTTGGTAAATGCTCTGTAAGAGAGTTTTGTGTCAGGCATGGTGGCTCATGTTTGCAATCCCAAGGTTTTGTGAGGCCAAAGCATAAGGATCACTTGAGGCCAGGAGTGCAAGGCCAGCCTGGTCAACAGAGTAAGAATCCATCTCTTAAAAAAAAGAAAAGGCCCTGTGCTGTAACTCACACCTCAGGAGGCTGAGACAGGAGGATTGTTTGAGTCCAGGAGTTCCAAACTGCAGTGAGCCTGATTAAGCCACTGTACTCCAGCCTGATCAACAGAGTGAGACCCCATCTCTAAGAAGAAAAAGAGAAAGTTTTCAGGCTGGGTGCAGTGGCTTGTGCCTGTAATCCCAGCACTTTGAGGCCAAAGCAGGACAATGGCTTGAGCTCCAAAGGAGCTCAGGAGTTTGAGACCAGCCTGGGCAATATGGTGAAACCATGTCTCTACAAAAAATACAGAAATTAGCTGGGCATGGTTGTGTGTACCTAAAATCGCAGTTACTCAGGAGGCTGAGGCGGGAGGGTTGCCTGAGCCTGGGAAGCAGAGGTTGCAGTGAGCAGGGATCACGCCACTGCACTCCAGCCTGGGTGATGGAGCAAAACCTTGTGTCAAAAGTTTTCCTGTCTTCTTAGCTCTCAAAAACATTTTAATAGGAATGAATATTAAATTTTGTCAAGTGTAGATTTTGGCATAAAACAATCATTTGCTTTCTATTTTCTTCACTCAGATAGTATGGCAATTTGTATTAATACATTTTATAATTTTGAAGCAGTTCTACATTCCTAGGATAAACTCTTGGTCATGATGTAATATTCCTTTAATACACTGCTGGATTCTGTGCCGATATTTTGTATTTTTCTTTCTATGTTTATAGTTGAGATTTATTTCTTATGTTTTTGGGGGGAGGGAGGACTACTTTTCATTTTGGTTTATTAGGATTCTGTTGATCTAAAATGAAATGGGAGACTTTTTATCCTTTTCCTTTGCTCTGGTTAGCTTATTAAAAAAAAAAAAAGGCAACATCTGCTCTTTGATGGTTTAGTAGAACTTTCTCAAACTCTTCTGGGCCTGGTATCTCTTCTTGGAGTGGATCTTTGACTCATTTTTCAATTTCCTTTTCTTTTCTTATTTATTTATTTTTGACACAGGTCTTGCTCTGTCTCCCAGGTTGGAGTACAGTGGCGTGATTAAGTCTCACTGCAGCCTTGACCACCTGGGCTCAAGTGATCCTCCCACCTCAGCCTCCTGAGTAGCTGGGACTACAGGTATGCACCACCATGCCTGGCTAATTTTTTAACTTGTTGTAGAGACGGAGTCTCACTATATTGCCTAGGCTGGTCTTGAAACCCTGGGCTCAAGCTACTCTCCTGCCTCAGCCTCCCAAATCTTTTCAGTTTCTTAGATGATTATCAGTCTATTTGGGTTCTCTACCTATTCTTGATTCCATTTAATAGTTTATAGTTTCCTTAAGGCCATCTATTCATTTTAGTTTTCAAATTTGAATGTATAAAATTACATATAAACCTGATAATTAAAAGTTACCTGCTGTAGCCACAGTTATCTTTCTAATTTCCAATGTTGTTTGTGTTCCCAGAGAGTTGCAGACATTTAAACTGCAGCCTATTCAATTGAAGACAAGAAGAGAATTTCCACAGCAGTACTATAGCAACCAATGAGACTAAGTCTTGTAAAGCAATTAGAAGCTCAGGTGTTTAGGGATTTGGGAATCTTGGAAAGAAAGCCTAAAATGTTTGAATGATAAAACATAAGAGCATTTTTAGTCTCTTGATGCTCCACTAAAATAATAACTAAAGAGTCCTAGATAGATAAACAGAGATTGACTAGGTAGAAAAAAGAAAGCCCTAGAAACTCAGAAGCATTTAACAAGGCTCCCTCAACTCTCCACTCCCCCTGGGCCATCTTATCTCTACTGGGAAAGACATTCATTCTTAATTTTAGTTGGTCAAAGAAATATAACATTAAAATCCTTTGCTTGACTATTGAGTTACCAGCAGGATCATCACAGAATGCATCAATGTCAATTCCTTGACATTTCAATTTCACCAAGCCTCAGATTCTATCTTCTCCATTTTTCTTCATCTAGTTTAATGAATCACCTGTATCTTTATTTTCAGTCTGTTATCTTGGGCAATCCATGCCATTAATTTTCAGTTTATCTTTTACTTAGGATGAGGAAAAATGGCCAACCTTTTTATTTCCAGGATTCACTCCATTTACAGGTGGCACATTACTACTGTTGCAAAACGCTAGCATATCAATGTCATCATTTTCTCCTCTTCTGTTGGATGCTGCAAGTCTCATCTTGTTACAGTACTATACTTCTGGCTCTACATAGGGGCTATGTTCTACTTAACAGTTTATGGTTTTGTCAACCTTCTTTCTGTTGTTCACTTTGTTTCAGATGTGCTAAATTTTAGAAAGCTCTGAACTAAGCTGTACTTTGATATAAATATCCTTAGATTAAAATGTTAACACATGGGTTTTAATGTTACATCCTTATTCATGTAATATATTCGGAAACCATGAATATTTAAAATGAAAGCAAACAAATGTAGATCACATGCTTCTGACATACATTAAGTTTAGGTTTCTCCATATGAATTAAGACCCAAGGAGTCTAAATATTCCAGACTAGACCATAGCACAATCCAGGCAGGAGTCATGTCAATCTTGTTCACTACTAAATTCCTAATGCTAGTATATGTCTGGCACATAGTAGGTTATCAGTACTTATTATTGATTTAATAAGTAACTGACATAGATATAGGGATCTAATTCAATAACACATTAACTTCTTCACTCATGATTTGAAAGTGATATAAAATTGTATTAGATATTTTCAAGTTTCAGGCCGGGCGTGGTGGCTCAAGCCTGTAATCCCAGCACTTTGGGAGGCCGAGACGGGCGGATCACGAGGTCAGGAGATCGAGACCATCCTGGCTACCACGGTGAAACCCCGTCTCTACTAAAAAATACAAAAAACTAGCCGGGCGAGGTGGTGGGCGCCTGTAGTCCCAGCTACTCGGGAGGCTGAGGCAGGAGAATGGCGTGAACCCGGGAGGCGGAGGTTGCAGTGAGCTGAGATCCGGCCACTGCACTCCAGCCCGGGCGACAGAGCAAGACTCCATCTCAAAAAAAAAAAAAAAAAAAAAGATATTTTCAAGTTTCAAGTATCAGAGATGTTCAGGTTGCCTTTGTTACAAACTTGTTTATTGGAAAGATTCACGTAGCCTTAAAAGGAACACAAAAAAATCTCAACAGGTATACAGTCAAGTTTCACAGAAAAATGGACCATCATTGCCATCATTCAGGGCTGGCAGTACCTCCAGCAGCCTAACTATAGCTTTTGGCTTAGGAATACTTGGTATCCACTCAGAACCCTCTGTTGTTCCTTTCTCCATTGCTCATTGTTAGGGAGGCTTCTGTGTCTGCTCCAGCTGGCACTAACTCTGCATGTCTGATGCATGTCACTACCCTCCCATCAGCACCATCATAAAGAACATGATTGGCCAATCACTAACCATTAGAATGTACTTCTTCCATTGGGCTCAGTTCTCTAGCACTGAGCAACTTTGTAGGCTGCTTGCCAGCCTATAGAGTATTGCCTTCAGGTCAGGTATTGACTGCTGGTTCAGCCACTTCTGGCCAGGAGAGTTAGGGTCACATGACCAAAAGGGAGCCACAAATGAGGCAGGTACACTGAGGCACCTTTCATGGCCTAGTGCTACCTTACTATTAAAGGCAATAACCAGGGGCTGTCTTGTGTCAATAGCTAATCATCCAAATAGCTATACTGATTTTATTTCATATTCATGTTTCCATGTCTTCATAACATCTTTGCTATGTGGATTTCATTGGCTAGACAAGACATCAATACCCAGTCACGTTTCCAAGAATCATGGTACATTCTGATGAAGAGACAGAAATAAGCCATGATTTACTGAGAGGAAAATGTCATGTATATAGCACACTGCAAAGAAATTCAATACATGTATATTTTTGAATAACAGCTAGGGACATTTTTTAGTTTTTCACATGTGACTACCTATAAATCAAACATTTCTGAAATATATTACTCTCAGAAAAACAATTTCTGCAAAACCTCTGCATGTTGGATTTTGCTGGCACACATCGAGATCATGGACAATGTTTTTTGGGGGGATATAGTACAAACAATGTTGAATTCCCAAAATATGTGCCTGGGCTAAAGCTACTAACTATTCTCAGAATTATACCATAATGACCTGGTATGAAGTAAGCATTTGATTCAAAGCAATGGCACTGTGAATTTCTCAACTGTGGGTTATTTTCTGAATACACAGTGAGTTCAAATGGGCCCAGGCTACCTTCCTCCATCTGTAAAGAGTTTCAAAATTGTTCCTTCTCTTTTGGGTGACATGATTGCCAGATCAAAAAGATATTCTCAGTTCTTGTCTTATTTGACTTTTCCACAACAGCCAACATAGCTAAACACCCTTTCCTTCCTGATAGACCATGACACCAATATGTTCATCTACTCCCATGCAGCAGCCACCGTTTACAGGCTGATGGCTTCTGAGTACTATACCTTCAAATGAGACCTCATCCTGAAGTCCCAGAGCAGAATCTTTTTCTGTCTCCAGAATATCTGTCTAGATGCTATGGGTTTTTCAAACAAAATGCATCTGAAACTAAGTTCTTTTGGTCCTTTTCTCCCCCACCCCCATCTCTCAGTGGCCAATCTGATCTCTCTGTTGTATTTCCTATCTTAAAGTACATGGTGACCTACCAACTATTCTGAGGAGGATGGATGACTGACCTCTCTTTCCCTACAGCCAGTCACCACCAGAGTTCTATCAATTCTACCTCCTAAAACTCCCTCCAGTCCATCTTCTCTGCTCCATCCTGCTGCCATTGCTTTAGTTCACATTTACATGAGCTTGAGGTTGGATCACCGGAATAACTTCTTTGCTACCACCTCCCCCACCATTCTCTTCCCATCTCCATCTTCTGTTGTTGAAGCAATCTTTCTGAAACAATCTATTTGTTAACCTTTTATAGCTTTCTGTCACCTACAAGAAATTCCAAATTCACTACTATAGTTACTTTGGTTTGCTGTTGCTGCAACAATGATGCATAACAAACCCTTCCGGAAATTAGCAACTTTAAACAATAACTAATTCTTATGAATCTATGGGTCAGCCATGATGGTTCTGCTAATCAAAGTTGGGTTGATGTGTGAGTCAGCTCCAGTCCCTTCCATGTGTCTTATTCTCCTGGGAACAGCAGGTTAGCCCAGGCATCTGCTTTTCATGGTAATGGCAGAGACAACAACAGAGGAAATAGGCAAGGTTTCTTAAGATTTAGCTCAGAGCTAGTATACTGTCCCTTCAGCCTTATTCTCTTCATTAGAGCAATTTATGTGGCTGAACCAAGAGCTGGGACATATACTCTGACCTATTAGTGAGAGGGACTGCAGTTACCTGCCAAAGGCATGGATGTGGGGAGGAATGAAGACTGGGGCTAATGCCAAAAACACACACACGCACACACACACACACACACAAGCAAAACCTCTCTCTAATGCTGTACCTATTGCTTATGTTTAACCTCCTTGAAACTGACCTTCCAAAATGGCATCTTGATATGTTCTAACATGCCTCAGTGATATGCTGTTTCATCTGTGAAGAATAGCTTCCACCATCCTACCCCGCTTTGCCTGTCAACCTCACTCTTTATTCTCCAAAATATAGCTAATATGTTCTTTTCTTTCCTTAGCAGCCCCCTCTCCTAGAGAGAATTAACTTTTCCTTCTTTGTGCCACGTGTTTTCCTTATGCACGAATATTTTTGCTATTACCAAATGAAATTGCAATTATTTATTAACATGACTGTCTCCCTTCTAGATTGATAGAGCTTTTTGGGGTAAACACTTGCTTTTCTAGTCTCTGTATTTCTAGGGCCCAGCAAAGTATTTGGCATACAAAGTTCAATGAATACGAAATTGAATTAAACGTATATTATACAGAAATGACATTTTGGAAATAAAGACCAATTATTTTGAATTGCAGGTAAAGAATTTGCCTGTGCAATTTGAAATAAGAGGGCTAATGTTCTCTTTTCTGTGAAGCATGGCAGCATGAAATTATTGAGAGCCAGGCATAGCAGAGCTTGCCTTTAACCATAGCTACTAGGGAGGCTGAGGTAGGAGGACTGATTGAGCTCCCAGGAGTTAGAGACCAGTCTGGGAAACACTGCAAGACCCCATCTGAAAATGCAAAAGGAAAACTGAGATATATACAATCAGCAAATAAAGGAATAGCTCCTAGAATTCTCTATGCCTAATTGAGCTTTGGGGTTCTGATAGAAGCAGCAGAAACTGGATTTATCAAAAAGGTACTACAGGTTGTTTTATCATGCTCTATCTACTACATGTGAAGAATTTAGTCTCAATTATGAGTTTTCCCATTTGTGAAAAGGGGTTAGGGAATTTCTGTAGTTTTTATGCATTCTTACAAATCTTTTTCTTTTTTAAATTGAGACAGTAACCGTAGAAAATATTTCTCTTACAAATCTTTTTGAAGGGTAGAACTCTATTCAAAAATGCTTTTCTGAAATACCTGATCAGTTTATATTGCACATTTTGAAATGGAGATCACTGTTGCTGTTTATATCTACTTTTCAAGTCCAATGTATGAAATCTTTTTAACCATGAAAAGTACTATTGTGGAATTCTCATTAGGATGCAATGAACTGATATATTCTGATGACAAGATGTAAAGGATCAGTAACTTCATTTATAAGAAACAATATCTCTACCAGCTCATGAAGAGTGAAGCTGCTTAGAGTGAAGTCTGCCCATCACTGCTTCTGAAAATAGCTCACACTGTTTGGGTAGGTAGTTCTGTGTGTGACCCTCTAACAAGTATGAAGACAAAATTAATTTCTATGAAAACTCTACTGAACCTAAAGTGGGTGCCGTGGCTCATTTGTGTAGTCCCGTGGGAGGCTGAGGTGGGAAGATCACTTGAGTGAGTCCAGGAGTTTGAGACCAGCCTGGGCAACATAGCGAGAACTCCTCTGCCCTACCCTGGCAAATCAGTTAAAAAATGAGCAGGCACAGTGGTGGGCGGCTATAGGCCTACCTCCTCCAGAGGCTGAGGCAGAAGGATAATTTGCCCACAGGAGTCCAAGGTTACAATGAGCTAAGATACTCCACTGCACTCCAGCCTAGGTGAGAGAGTGAGACCCTGTCTCTAAAAAACAAACACCTGTAATCCCAGCACTTTGTGAGGCCAAGGCCAGGCAGATCACTTGAGCCCAGCAGTTCAAGACCAGCCTGGGCAACATGGCAAAACTCCTTTTCAACAAAGTGCATAAAAATTAGCTGGGTGTGGTGGCATGTACCTTTAGTCCCAGCTACTCAGGAGGCCGAGGCAGGAGGATCATTTAAGCCTGGAAGGCAGAGGTTGCAGCAAGTCAAGATCATACCACTGCACTCCAGCCTGGGCAACAGAACAAGACCCTGTCTTAGAAAAAAACAAAAACAAAAACAAAAACAAAAAACTCTACTGAATCTAGCCTGTTTTCAGAAGGGTTGTTCACCATTGTTCCTACTATATCTAGGTTGTGCCCTTACCATTTTGTGATGCATTCAAGTCTCATTAGGGTGCACTGAACCCTTGATAAGATAAGGGCAATTAAATGCCACATGACACATTAAAAAAAGAAAGAAAAAGAAAAGATTAGGGCAAGCAGCAAGTTTCCTTAGCCCAGAATTTGTACCACTAAAAGGCATCACTTGGTTGAGGAACATGGCTGATTTTCGAATGACTTCTGAGATGCTGGGTAAGCCACTGAGTCCCACAGTAAATAGAAATATTATGTAAGCTACATATGTAACTTTAAATTTTCCATTAGCCACATTTTGAAAAATTAAAAATAAACCCAACATATTTCAAGTACTACCATTTCAACATGTGATCAATATTTTAAAAGTATCAATAGGGATATTATACATTTTTTTCACATTGTCTTTGAAATCTGCTGTATATTTTATACTCACAGCACATTTCAATTTGCAGGTTCAGTTCTCATTAGAAATACCTGATGTGGAGCTAGGCACGGTGGCTCCTGCCTACAATCACAACACTTTGGGAGGCTGAGGCAGGAGCTCTGCTTGAGCTAGGATCACACCACTGCACTCTAGCCCGAGTAACAGAGCAAGACCCTGTCTCTTGGAAGAACTTTAAAAATTTGGAAAAAAAGAAAAAAGAAAACCTGATCTGTATTTAGATTTCCTAAAATCTGCAGTTAAAAAATTAGATTCACTTCTTGGTCTTTTGGCTAAGATCAAGTGTAAAAAAAATTAGATGCATATACTCAGTTGTTCCAAGCATACTTAGCTTTAAAAATGAGTTCAATTACTGAAAATTTGTTTGTTTGTTTTTAGAGACAGGATCTTGCAGTGTTGCCTAGGTTGGAGTGCAGGGACACAATCATAGCTCACTGCAATCTTGAACTCCTGGGCTCAAGTGATCCTCCTGCCTCAGCTTCCTGAGTAGCTAGGACTACAGGCTCATGCCATCATGCCTGGCTAACTTTCTAACTTTTTTATAGAGACAATGGTCTCCCTATGTTGCCCAGGATGGTCTCAAATTCCTGACCTCAAGCAAGCCTCCCACCTGGGCCTCCGAAAGTGCCAGAATTACAGCCATGAGCTACCATGCCCAGCTGAAAAGTTATATTTAAATTAATTAAAATTAACAATTCAGTTTCTCAGTTTCACTAGTCACATTTCAAGCACTCAATAACCACAGATGACTGTAGTTACTGTATAGGCCAGGGCAGTTCTAGAGAATAGTGACAGCCTTGGATCTTCAATAATCACTTGAATCTTTGTGCCTAGGCTGGTGCTATTCAACAAGGAAAGACAAAGGAATTGGAAGTCAGTCCATCTGCCCTTAAAATATAAAAGGAATATGCGGTTTTAAGATCATAAATATGTGTTCAGAAAAAAGACAGATGGTGTGTGTGAGTGTATGGGTTCTAAAAGACATTGTGAGGTGAGACTTTGGGCCCTGAAAGTCCAGAAGGGTTTCCATAGTAGTTGGGGGTGGGGATCTCATGTAGGGCAGAAGCCCAGTGTCAGGAAGGTGCAGGGTTTGGGTGGAAAATGAAACTAAGAGACCTGTAACAAATAGTGGGTGAGAACATATGCTCTCAAGTCATGCTCAGTAGGTATGAATCCTGACTCTGCTACTGCCTAACTGCTTAAACTTGGGCAAATTATTTAACTTGCCCTTTCCTGTTTATTTGGTTATAAAATAGGGATATTTCATAGGGATGTTGTAGTAAATGGACTAATAAATATATAAATCATTCAGAATAGTGCTTATGACTTAAGTACTAAAGAAATTTCAGCAGCTATTATCTGAGGATGACTATTTGCTCTTTGGGGTGTACACATAATAAACCAACCAGAGCTATTTGATTTAGAACTTATATCTTAAAGCACTAAGCCTAAGTGTATAGCAACCAATTTAAATTCTAAATGCAGAACCATTTCTCAACATTTCTGAGCCATAGTTTACCCACTTGAAAATTTCGAAATTATTTAACTTATTTCAGAATATTGTAGTAGAAATTAAATGAGTGTATTCAGGAAGCAGCTGCCTTCTACTTACTAAGTATAGCTTTGGGAAAGTTACTTGTTTCTCTGAGCCTCAATTTCCTAATCTGAGAAATAGTTATCACCCTCTTTGGATCAAATACATAATATATATAAAATGCTGAGCACAGTTACTGTCACGAAAAATGGCCACTATTATTCTTTAAAAAGACATTAAGTCTTGGTGGCTTAGAGACCTCCAGAAGCTCAGCAAAATGGTCAGATTAATTAAAGGTTTATCCACCTTGAAGTTTAGAGGCCCTTGTATTTCTAAGCCCTAAGACACTTGTGCAGACTGGGACCAGAAAGAATATATTTTTACTTCCTTATACCTGTGGTTTTAGAGGGTAGACAAACAGGAACCTCAAAAAAGAATAAGCCAGACAACCAACATATGTGAAGGTAGAGGGTTGTTTACAGAAGCCAATGCCTTAGCAATGACTCCATGATTTTTCTCTCTTAGAAATTAACTGTACTGAATTTAAGTGGATAATGAGAAACAATTTAGATATGGAAAAGATAGCTTGCATTTCATCTTGTTTCAACAAGTACTAAAAGTACACAGTTTGGTTTTTTAACTTGGCAAGAACAGATTTATTTATACATTTTAATTCTACTCATCTTTATTTCTACAATATTTCACAGTGAATAAGATGTACTGATTACCATCTTTAAAATAATGTATCTTCATTTGATTCCCAACCACTTATTCATGATTATCCTCTAGCTGTGGGTCATAGAGTTGTTCTTTTAAGATACTGGAGAGATCTTAACATTTTTCACTCATTTACTGTAACTTTCACAGAGTTAAAGATCTTCATGTTTGAGTAACCAATCAGAACCTCCATTCTCTTTCTTAGTCACATGGTCATCTTCCCTGTGTGTCTTCTGCCTTCAAACCTCTCCTTCTTATCAGGACACTAGTCAATGGATTTGGGATCTACCCTAATGATCCACCTCATTTTAACTTCATTACTGTACATATCTAAGTTCACATTCACAGATGGGGGATGGGAGTAGGACTGCAACATATCTCTCTCTCTTTTTTTTTTTTTTTGAGGGGAGAACACATTTCAACCCACAATGGGTTGCTACTAATATGAGACAACATATAATATATACGTTGCCTCAAAAGTATAATGAAAATGTATCATTTACAAATGAAATTTGTGCTACCCACCAATTTCTCACCTTTAGCTTTATCCCACTAGGGAGAAAATGCCAGCCAGTATTAGATGTGCAGAATATAGGCATGCACAAGAAAAGCGTATTAGAGAATACAAAGGTTAACACTGAGCTCCTACCTTATATCCAGTTCTTTGCTAAGTGCTAGGGATACAAGAAAGAAAAAGGTACCAATCCCTGCTCTGGGGGAGCTCATCCTGGTAGCCTGGACTAGTTCCATGACTTTGGTCATAGTAACAGCCTTGTATTCATAAAGTGAGCAAACCAGTTATCCTCATCACCTTAATAAGTAAAAGAACTTAGAGACAGTCATTACTGATTGATCATACACTGCCCATTTCAACAAAACCTATAAAAGTTGAGGGGAAGAAGATGAGTTGCTGAAGATGAATTAATGTTTTTTGAAGTTAGTTACTCATATATGGCTTTGGAACCCTAGGGGAAAGCAAAATGGAAAGCAAATCAGATGAAAAGAGGGTAAAGTTCTTGCCAGATATCTTGATTCCCTTGCTTACCCTTACCCTTCACCAACATTTGTTCTGCTTACGTGCTCTGAGATGTGAACAAAGCACCTTAGAGTGAATTGCCATTTCAAGGCATTATTTCCAAACACTCTGAACATGTGTTACATAATAATAGGGTAAAAGAAAGCAGTAACTATTGTCAGAGTCTAAACACCTCAATTTTTTTTTTTATTATACTTTAAGTTCTAGGGTACATGTGCATAACGTGCAGGTTTGTTACATATGTATACTTGTGTCATGTTGGTGTGCTGCACCCATCAACTCGTCAGCACCCATCAATTCATCATTTATATCAGGTAGAACTCCCAATGCAATCCCTCCCCCCTCCCCCCTCCCCATGATAGGCCCCAGTGTGTGATGTTCCCCTTCCCGAGTCCAAATGATCTCATTGTTCAGTTCCCACCTATGAGTGAGAACATGCAGTGTTTGGTTTTCTGTTCTTGTGATAGTTTGCTAAGAATGGTGGTTTCCAGCTGCATCCATGTCCCTACAAAGGACGCAAACTCATCCTTTTTTATGGCTGCATAGTATTCCATGGTGTATATGTGCCACATTTTCTTAATCCAGTCTGTCACTGATGGACATTTGGGTTGATTCCAAGTCTTTGCTATTGTGAATAGTGCTGCAATAAACATACGTGTGCATGTGTCTTTATAGCAGCATGATTTATAATTCTTTGGGTATATACCCAGTAGTGGGATGGCTGGCTCATATGGTACATCTAGTTCTAGATCCTTGAGGAATTGCCATACTGTTTTCCATAATGGTTGAACTAGTTTACAATCCCACCAACAGTGTAAAAGTATTCCTGTTTCTCCACATCCTCTCCAACACCTGTTGTTTCCTGACTTTTGAATGATTGCCATTCTAACTGTAAACACCTCAATTTTATAGGTGGAACAAAGATTTTAGAATATGACTTGATTAGGGCCATGTAACTGTAATAGTACTGTAAGCTCCTTGAGAGTAGTGACCCTATCTGGTTTTGGTGACGTTTATATTCTCAGAGACTTGTATGTGCCTACCAGGTAGTATTCAGTAAATGCATATTATGGAATGAAACAATTTGAATAATGAGTCAGAAATACACCTTTTAAATACTTTTTCTACTGCAATAATGATTTCAGATTTTTGAAAAGGTTTAAGATTCTAAATTTAAAAAAAGACTTCAGGTTAGTCTAACAAATGTTGACATCATCATTTACCCATGTGCCGTTAAAAAATTATTTAAGAGAGAATAGTTTGTGCTACAGACTAATAGTCTTGGCTTCTGCTCTCAACATTTCCTGGTCTTTTTACCTCTTTTGCATTAGATAGAGGAAGAAAGAAGCTAAACCAGATTTTACTGCCTGTTCACCCAGTAAGCCTTTTACAATAGCTGTTATTTGGTCCCAGCTGTTGTGCTAAATTTAGGTTTTTGGCTTATCTGTAACTGTTCTGTCTCCCATTACCAAGGTTAATTGCAAAGTGATTGTAGAACAAGTAAAACTTCAGTTCATTTTTTAAAAACTACATAATACAGTATTCAATAATATCAAAGTCAAATCCACTGGGATTTAATATTTGTAGCATTTTATAGATTAAAGAACTCTTGCCATTTGTCAGTTTCATCTTCATGATGCCAGAACATTTCAGAGAAAATGAAATGTTACCCTCCTGAATGTACTCTCTGCTCTGATTAGATACAATCATGGAGTTAAGGTTAACAATTTCAGTTGTACATGTTATTTTACTGTACATATCTAAGCAGTAGAAAATGTTACTTTTTAAATATTTCATGCTTTTTTCATAAGAACTTTATCTGAGGCCCCCCAAAAAATAGAACTGTCAATCTTGCACTATATAAAACTCTTCTGATGTGAAAATAATAGGCTCATTGTAAAAAAAAAAATTTAAAACAGAAAGGCACAAATAAAATCGCCTTAGACTTGTCCTAGTACTTTCCTGTTGTGATCATTTTATGCAAAATTATATCTAAAAAAAACCTTTTTCTAATGAAACCAAAGAGCCTTGCAAATTTTTACTTGTCTCCATTTGGGCTCATGCCCCAGATGTACTTTGTCTACAGACTGAGTAGCTAATAGCTGCAGCGCTTGTTAAGATTGTGTTTTTTTAAGTACAGCAGATCCTTGTCATCTGTTTGTGTTTAAATGACGACAACATCACAACACGAAATGTCATCATGTCACATTGCTATAGCACAACAACAAAATTACAGCTCCCCAACAATAACATGCTGTCAAAGTGTCCTCCTGCCATGAGTCAGTGTTTTAGAAGTTACGAAGATTATTTTTAGCACAGCCAGTGCCTTGGAAGCTTGGGTTCTGAATCCTACTAAAATCCTTAGTGATTTGGGAAAATCTAGGGTGGGGGTGGGCTTCCTGTTCTTAAATTATCCCACTCCCTGACCCGCATAGTTGCCCACCCTCCTGTCCCGGCCACATTAAACCCGGGTTCCATTATGCGCTGCAATCCACTTGGGGCTCGATCACAACTCTGCGCCAGCATCCCGTGTGGAGGAGGAGGAGGAGGAGACTATAATTATCCTCCACGTCTGGGGCAGGCCCTTGGATGACATCTCCCCAGTTACCCTGCGCTCTAATAGCGCAGCTCCGATTCCTAGTCTCAGAATCCAGGCACGCCTCTGCTGGCTGGGGGAGCAGCCGAGGTGCCTGGGACCTCTCAGGCTTTCCGTATTCCGCCGGTGCCTCCCGGCCGCCATCTCCGGCGCCGTCGCACCCGCCGGGCACCTGCACCGAAAACCCGGTCCCAAACTAGCGCCCCGGGGCGAGCGGCGGCATTGCCATAGCAACCGGGCGCCAGGGCCGCGGAGGCCGCCGGGGAGGAAGTGACGAGCTGGGTGGGTTGGCTGTTGTTGGGACACGTGACCCAGGCAGTGTTTTGACAGGGCAAACAGCAGAGAAAGAACTGGCCGAGCGAGGGGGACGGGGAGCCCGGGCGCCAGAGCTAGAGACAGCGGGCGGGCAAGGAGCTGGCAGAAGCTCTGGGCAAGAGGGCTGGCTGGAGATACGGGCGGGGGAAGCCCGGGGGCCGCGGGGCTCCGGTGCCAGTCAGGCAGGGCGAGGGGCTGAGCGTAGGGAGCGGAGCGAGGCGGTGGCTGAGGCACGGGTGGATGGCCACAGGGGCGCCGGGGAGCCGCTTCGGGCTGGTCGTCTCGGGTCCCCACGGTCCCCTGAGGCAGCCCCTGGGGCCGCTGCGCTCCACACTCCGCTCCCGCCGGCCCTGCGCCTCTCGGAGCCTGAGGTCTGAGGTGGGAGTGTGATGTGAGCCGCTGGGCGAGCGGTGGAGAGAAGTGCCAAGAGGAGGCGGGATTGGGACGAAGGAGGAGAGCGAGTTAGTCAGCAGAGGTCGGCCGAGGGAGCCGAGGAGCCGGCCAGCCCGAGAGCGCCATGAAAACAACTCTCCGGCAGGGAGAGGGGCAGTCGCGGCGCTCGGTGCGGCGGGGCTGAAGGAAATCCGGGGCCGCGGCGGGACGGAAGGGGCTGCGCAGAGCAGGGGGCAAGCCCCCGGCTGTAAACACCTCCCCCGGAGCCGGCCGCGGAGGACTGGTTGGGAGTTGGTAGGGTCGCCCCGGGACAGTCCGGAAGAGTTCGTTTGGGGCTGGGGGCTGGGCAGGAGGAGGTGACTCGGGTTTCTGTGTAAACTTGACCGCGGTTGCCGCAGGAAGGCTAGCCAGAGGGTAATTACACAGGTGAGGCCCGGCGGGGCGGGCGGAGCGCTTGGGAGGCGCAGGGTACTGGAAGAGTTGGCTGCGCCCAGGCACCAGGTGGAAGAATTTCCATACCAGCCCTGCGGAGGTGCCCGTCCCCAGAGGCGTTTTTGTACGAAGGGGTTAGTTTGTGTTGCTCGAATCTTTTTCTTCTTCTTGTCTGTACCTCCAGGTTATAAATAGATCCTGCTTTGGTTCAGAGACTGTGTGTCAGAGAAGGACACATTATCCTGGAGAGCACAGAGGCAGGGAAGAGGGTGCTCGATCCGGAGGAGATGGGGGAGGCGGTGCAGAGAGAGTTTTGCTTTTTTCAGACCAGCCGAGGGTGCTGTCACCGCAGTTGGTGCCAGGAAGAGGCCTAACTTAACAGTAGTTTACTTGCAAGGTCCGGGTATTAGAATAGGGCCAGATTAATTTTATTTTTATCTCTTTCAGCATTTTGAAAACGAAGCAGAAGCCGTAGAATCAGCGGCGAGCCTGTTGAAAGAACCCACACGTGCATTCGGGTGAAAATTGGATGTGAAAATGAAGCCAGACCGAGGTAAATTATTTAAGTAGGGCTTGTTCCCCCACCCCCTTCTTCTCTATGCCTCAATTTAGAAGTGTTAACCTAATTCTGCAGTAGGATCAACTATTTCTGTATCATATGTGATTATCTGTTTTTGTGACAGATTCCAGCTGGTGAGGTAGAGAAAGGCATATGGAAGAGAAGGTTAAGCTTTTTTAACAAAAGTACTTCTGAAACAGTAGCTTCAAGAGAGAGTCTAGTGTATCTCAAAATGAAAGTAAAGAACGGTATTTCTATCTGTTGCCACAATACAGGTATTTTAGAGTTGTACTTGCTCGTTTTTAGGCAGTCAATTAACTTCAGCTTTCAAGAAGTTCATAAGCTTTTTAAACTTGAATGTGAACTTGATAAAATGAAGAGAAAACTTAAGATTTTGGGTTGATAAGTATTATTTTATTACTACTTTGATTAGTTGATTTTTGTGCTTTAAGCAAACTCTAAAAGTTTGCAGAGTACTCCAGTATTCAGTATACCAGCATATGGACAGTTTGGGCCACTGAAATCCCTAGTGATAAGTAAATGTCACCTCCTTTTTAAACCTGTATTTTCAGGATTTGTAAGAATATTATATACACTGTTTTTCAAGGATTTCAAGGTAATTGTTTAATCAGTCTTCTGATTAATGGCAAGAACCAATTTTAGAAAATGTTAATATAATAGTGGTTAGTAGTGAGAGCTTTTCAGTCAGATATGAGTTTGATTCCAAGGAACACTGTGAAGTGGTGATTATTTTATTTGGTAGGGGGCTGGACTAGATGACAGATTTCCTTCCAAATCCAAGTCTTTAGGATTGCAAATATTAATTTATCCAACGAATTAGATGCTTATTTTAAAATTTATATATATTAAACTGGTTATTTTTCCATATATTTTTTCAAAGTGATTAGACAAATTCTCTGGGTAAAATAGGTCTATTGAAATGCACCAGAAGGAATTTTGGAGAAATCTGTACTTAATTTAGTGAGTTAAATTACTTTTAGGTGTTGGCTGTGATATACAATTAGGCAGCAGCTATGTATGTATCAAGTATTAGTAAGTGTATTGCTCCTGAGCAGGTTCCTTGTGTAGAATATACCAAGTTTAGATTTTTAGATTACATCAATGACTTTGGAAAAATGGCACCAAGGTTAGTAATTGAATCTCAGAATAAACAAGCAAATAAAATCAAAATCACTATTTATTTTGAATTGTTTTGAAAAGTTGCTTTACAGTCACAAGCAGTTTTAAAAATAGTATTTGCCGCCAAAACTAGTGTTAAACACAATAAAATGTTTAGTTATGTACTGATACAGATTTTTAGGGAAAACAAATTTATTCATCAAGATTTCCAAAGTTTTCACCTTAAAATTTGTAGCTTTCTTTAGCATTTCTCAGGTAAAAATGATGGGATTGTGAGTTTAGTATTGTGATTATATTCCATAATAATAACATAAACCTTTAGACCCATGGCTTTTTTTGTCTTTTACTAAGACCAGTGTAAGTAATCTTTTACTTAGCAAACTAGTAAAGAAATATTGAAATAAGCTTTTCACAAATGTACTTACCCTTACTGTGCGCAATGTGGTGTTATATTTTCTATTCTGTTTCACATTTTGAAAAATTGCTGTCACCACCCATTGAATTGATTTCTTCACCAATTAATGGGTCATGATGACCTGCAATTTGAAAGGCACAGTTATGGACAACTCTTAACAAGAAAACAGTTACACTTCATTTTTTTTTTTTTTTAACTACATTGGTGTCTAAAGAACTATCCTATATAAATTCCTTTTCTGGATAATTGAAACTTTTTAAACGTCAAAATATTTTCAGTTGTAATCATGATATATGGACACATTTTTTAAATGTTCATGCTTCTGGTTTGAGATTTTTCTTTTGTCTCTAGTTTAAACTATCTCAGCCTATCTTTTTTATTCTGATTTTTATGTTCCCTGGATGTCAATATTTTTTGTTAATATATTTATCCTTACCACCTTTTAATTTTCCTGCTTTTGGTCTCTAAGCTAGAGAATGAGATAACCGTACTTAACACTAAGTTTTCTATAAGATGAACATAAATAGGAGAACTTCTCAGCTACTCATTCAGAATGTGAGTAAAGTGTGAATTTTAATTAGAGACTCAGATACTAGTTTTGTGGGAGACAGCTGTACGCCAAAGAGTTAAAGTTTCTAAATAAATACAATAGCCTCTTATCCTACATGATTGGGTGTGATAGTTGTTGGTTGGCTAACAGTAAAAGTCTAAGGTGGGGGTCAGGAAAAAAAGCTTAATTCTTTTTCTATTGACTGTCTGTTTTTATGGAAGGTATGGGGAGCATTGGTCAATTCTGCTCTCTATACCCTCCATTAAAAACAAACTGATAGGCAATAGAAAAAATTATCTGAAGATCAGGAGTTTCTACTATATTTTCAAATAAGATGTTATGGTATAGCATGATAGCTACATTTCACAATAGTCGATAGTATTTTGCTGTTAAGGTAAAAAATTTAATTTTAAGCAATAATATAACATTACTTGGGTAACACTGCCAAAGATGAGTCTTAGATATTGTCATTAACACAAGCTTTAGAAACAGACCTGTGTTTTTATACTTGTTCCATTATTTGCTTGCTGTCTAATCGTCATCACATAACCTCTAAGAGTCTCAGTTTCCTTATCTGTAAAATGGGAATAATTCCAGCTTCTCACAGTTAGAATGAAATATGACAGTGCTTGGCACATAGCAGATATTAAATAGATAATAGCATTTATTATGTTAAATAAACACTACAGATGCTTATATATTGGTCAGTTACAAGATACACTCAACAGAAGAAATAATGAAATGTTTAATAACCTAATGCTATTTTGTTTTGTTTTGCATTCATAGTGTTCAACCTGCTAAGGCTCAAGCAGATTAATAATTTTTTAATATATAGTTAGAAAATATAAAAGCTACAGAAGGATACTTACAGTATATGTATAATGTGTTTCTTTATATTGTCATTTGCTATTACAATTATGACTTCTATATGTCGAGGATGACATGGGTGGACTAAGCTTTCTGGAATAATTAGATTTTTAAGTGATGTTAACAGCTGACTAGAGCTGGGCAGCTGGAAAATTTAATGTTATTCCACCTTTGACTCAAGGATGTACAAGTTTGGACCTGGTTCTAGATCTGTGTGTATATTGAATACCTGGTGTTTCAAGAGAAGTCTAAAGTGTGGTCCGTGGCCTGTTGCGGTGAGTCATGCCTGTAATCCCAGCACTTTGGGAGGCTGAGGCAGGTTGATTGCTTGAGCTTGAGACCGAGACCACTTTGAGTTCGAGACCACCCTGAGCAACATAACAGGACCCTATCTCTGTTTAAAAATAAATGTGGTCTTAGTGTAGAAGTAATTAAAAACATATTAGGTTATGTTGTAAATGTATTTCTAATTTTGTATTTTTGATATCTGAGCTTATCAAAACTGCTATGAAAGATTAAGACCTATAAAATAATCATCAATAAATTAGTAATTTAAATCTACTGTTAAAATTCATATTCAAAAACATTGTAGGCTATTGATCTTTAAGTTAAAACTATTAGTACAAAATGTGTTCCACAGATAAAACACCACACTATTTTGGGGTTTTTGTTTTTGAGGTTAAAACAGAGAAGTGCTTAGTTTTTTCCTCCATCTTGGCTATATTACAAATTTAGACATTAGCCTTAGAATTCCAGTGGTTTATGAACTTAACTGTACCATAATACAACCCTGTTAACCTCAAACAATTCACTCCTAGGCAGGTGAAATAGGAGGAAAGAAGTGTTAAGGACTAGAAAAATGTAGCAAAGCAATTAGGTGCATTGCTTACTAAGAATAGTTCATTGTTAATTGATGTAAGTCAAACAAAAGAAATGGCAGATGTTGGAGAAGAAATATTGACTAGATTAAATAAAGCAGCCTTTTGCTAAATTCCCAGGTAGAGGTGGTGGTGATAGTATGAATAACAATAGCTAATACTTGTTTATACTATGTGCCAGGCACTGTCTTAAGTACTTCACATATATAACTCATTTAATCCTCACAGATACTTAAGGAAGTAGATGCTGTTGTCATCTCTGTTTTATGGATAAATGAAACTGAGTCACAGAGAGAAGTCTGGTAACTTACCCAAGGTTACACAGCTAATAAAATGGCATGCTCAAATGTGAAGTGAACTTGAGTATATGCTCTTAAGCTCCCTGACTGGTAGCAGTAACTAATGTTAAAATACCGTAAGATTTTGGGACCAAAGTGGTTTAAAAATACTTGAGGAAAACTCAAAACAGGTATTTGGTAAGTATTGTGATCTTGGAAAGCTGCGTATCCTCTCTGCCTCAGTTTTTATCTTTACAATAGGGAAAGTAATAGTACCTCAGCTCATGGTTATTTTGAGGATTAAATTAATGTATGTAATGTGCTTAAGACAGTGGCTGACACTTAGCATTCAAATATAAACTATTATTTTTGGACATTTTCTAAAGAAGAAGCCAGTCAGTTAGTGAAAGCTGAGGAAGACAAAAGAAGGGGGCTAATTCAGCTGCATGTTTTGTATATTCACTGTGATCTCAAGTTAAAAGCTGGCTACTGTTGGTCTTTCATCCATTTATGTTGATGAGTCTTGACATCAGTAGCTGTCAAATAATCACTGGCTTGATACAACTTCTGAGATTCAGATACTAAAGGGGTTGACATAGAAATACCCCGTCTATGTTTTTGCCTGTCATCCAGTAAGAAGGAAATGATTCAGTGGACTAAACTCTGTCATTTCTTTGAAGAATGAGAAAAAAAGATAATTGGAAGGCAGAACTGAGAGGCAAATGTGTATATAAGGAGAGTGACTTAAAAATTGATTTTCTCTTCAAGAACTGAAGAAACCCATGGGGTCTGAGCATTCTGCATTGTGAACAAATGTAGGAAAAAAATTAGTTCTTAAAGAATATTTATATTTATTCTTTTGCCTTTCTCACCTTTGGATCTAATTATGAAAATGTTTTCACTCTTTTTGAGGCTGGGGATTTTAAAAACTGGAAATATTAAACTCAGACTAATAATACTGGGTTTTTTTTTTTCGATAATGAAAAGGCAAAATTGTATTACTTGGAAACAGTACTTCTTAGTAGGTGAACCAAAGTCAATTTGTTAATAGTCTTTGCTCAAATAGGTGAAAAATCAGAATAGCTCTTCATGTAAGACTTTTTCTTTTTCATGAGGCAGGGTCTTACTCTGTCACTCAGACTGGAGTACAGTGGTGCAATCATAATTCACTGTAGCCTCCAACTCCTGGGATCAAGAGATCATCCTGCTTAAACCTCCAGAGTAGCTGGGACTACAGGTGCACGCCACTATGCCTGGCTAATTGTCTTATTATTTATTTATTTATTTATTTTTTTTTGAGAGATGGGGTCTCACTATGTTGCCCAGGCTGTTCTCACTCTCATGGGCTCAAGCAATCCTCCTGCCTTGGCCTCTCAAAGTGCTGGGATTACAGGTGTGAGACATTGCACCTGGCCCAGACTCTTGCTTATGTAAAACAGGATGGAATAGGTAAAAAATGCCAGTAGATAATAAAAAATAATAGACTAAGAGCCCATGTGTAATACCACAATTCCTAGTAATAATTTGAGTTGAGCTTTCTCATATTTCCCTTTCCATGTAAAAGATACTCTTCTCTTCCCCTTGTTTACCATATCCAGCCCCACTAACTGCCTTTTAGGTTTTTAATTACCACTCAGGATCTTGTATGCGCAATTCCTGCTGCCTAAAAAGCCTTTCTCCCCAGTCATCACATTGGCAGCTCCATGTCATTCTTTTGTTATAGAACTTAACTGTCATTTTTTCAGAGAGGTTTTCTGTCACTACCCTATCTAAAGTGCTCAGTGAATGTTAATTGCTGTCATTTATTAAATGAGATATCCCTTGTTATTCTGTGTCTGAGCAGCCTGTATTTCCTTCATAGCATTGACAACATTTTGTAATTTCTTTTGTTTATTGTCTGTCTCTACAGCTAGATTTTAAGTTTTGTGAGTCCAGAAACCTTGTCTCTTATTCACACTTGTATTCCCATCATTTAGTAAGCAGTCTTGTACATGGTAGGTGCATAGGTGTTTAATACATATTTGTTAAATGAAAGAAGACTTGTATGTCTCAGTGTTTGTGGAGCAGATAGGAATAGGAGCAGCTGGGTAGCAATCTTTGATTGTTTTACTGATACCAGCTGAAATTCTACCAATTTAGGGATTGGTTTGAATTAATGACTGTTAGGTTCTTATCACAATTTTATATACAATTTTTTGGAAATACATTGAAGGATACTGTCCATAACTTACTTAAATAAAGGTTATATTTCGCCAGGCACAGTGGCTCATGCCTGTAATCCCAGCTCTTTGGGAAGCCAAGGTGGGTGGATCATGAGGTCAGGAGATGGAGATTATCCTGGCTAACACGGTGAAACCCCATCGCTACTAAAAATAAAAAAAAAAAATCAGCCAGGCGTGGTGGCGGGCACCTGTAGTCTCAGCTACTCAGGAGGCTGAGGCAGGAGAATGGAGTGAACTTGGGAGGCGGAGCTTGCTGTGAACCGAGATCGCACCCCTGCACTCCAGCCTGGGCGACAGAGCAAGACTCAGTCTCAAAAAAAAATAATAAAGATTATATTTCTTAATTAACCATATCTTACGGAATTAAAACACTATAAAATATCTTCAAAGTAGGCAAAAGCCGTTTGGTGACAATGGTTTCCAGTTTATATACATCTGACTAACAGATGATTCATGCACAAACATTTGCTAGAAGCTCTCTGACGTCCACCCGCTGTGCTGAATTTGCTCCTGTTGCTGTTTCTGAGAGAGAGGGAGAATGTCTGTATGTTCAAATTAGTAAACCTCAGGTTTATGAGTATAAGAAAGTACAAGTCGGA
This sequence comes from Piliocolobus tephrosceles, assembly GCF_002776525.5. Taxonomy (NCBI): domain Eukaryota; kingdom Metazoa; phylum Chordata; class Mammalia; order Primates; family Cercopithecidae; genus Piliocolobus; species Piliocolobus tephrosceles. The sequence continues at coordinate 74,910,385 of NC_045439.1, forward strand.
TAGAGTAATAGGAAAAAAAACTCAAAGGATTTATGGTTTAGATTTGGGACCCATTCTTGGACTAAGTCCCAAACCTGTTTTCTTGTCTGGAAGGTGTAGCTGGCCAAGGGTGTTGCTTCAGAGCTTCAACTAAGATAATGTGTCAGAGAACATAGTAAGCCGTGAAATGTGGACTAATTTACTCTGTGGGCAGGATTATTTGTATAGATGAGCAAAGGGCCAGGTCTTCCCAAACACAGCCAGCTGCATCTTAGTTGGTGCTATTCACACAGTATGAGGATTTTATAACTTTTAATTTCCTCTTGCTATCCTGACAGAAATTATACCAAACTAGAGATTCACTTGGATTAATAAATGTATACTTAGTTATACATTTTTCAAGGATGGTTGAAATGATGGTCATACTTTAGTTTAAATGGTTTCCTTTTAGCAACGTACTATAATGCAAGAAAAGTTAAGACACTAAGCTTTTAGGATCGGATTTAGATTGAAATTCTGACTTCGGCACTTACTAGCCAAATGACCTTGAAAAAATTACACAGCCTTTCTGAACAACAGTTTTGTGTTTTTGCTCTAATATCATCAACCTTAAGCCTTGTGGGAAAGGTAAACTGAGAACATATGGTTTGGTACTTAACATATGCCTAGCACTGGGTAGGGATTGCTAAGTGGTTTCCTCTGCTAACAAGAATACACAACTTGGAACAGCTGCACTGAGGAAATGAGTGTTTCAGAACTCCGTTTTGAAAACTAGTTGTAACAAGCATAAAAGATCAATGGACACTTATTATGTCATTGTCAACTTTGTCTTCTGAAATATACAACCACATAGAAAAAAATCAAAACCAGCATTGAACTACCCAATCTTTAATGCAAATGCAATGGGAGAGGGAAAGTAGGTAATTTGGAACACAACCCACTGTTTCTGGGTGATGGTAGACCATAATGAACAGTTTAGAGCAGCATCAGGGCAGAGAGTGAGGCAAAGGTGGGAACTAGAAAGAGGCTGATGGAAAATACAGAGTGGTGAGATGTTGCCCAAAGTTGCTTTTTTCTTTATTTCAGAGTATTACCTAGGATTGATACAGTGCTTGGAGCATGGCCCTTCTGCTTCTGTGACCCAGAATTTAGATTTGTTCCATGATGCTGCAAGATGGCCATTATAGGTTACGAAACCTTTGGTAGACTCTTCTGGGAATCTAATCATAACTTATGTTGCTTGTCAGTAATATTTAAGCCTAAATAATGGTCAAACTTAAACATATTCCTTTTGGGAACATGACCAATCTGTATTTGGGAATAAACAAATTAATATTTAAAGTTTTCATATTTTGGTTTCCCACTCAACCAAATGTATATTCCTGAATGGAATTAATTTAGCATCAGTATCTGAAATGAGGCTATTTATAAAACTTCATCCTAACATCTAGAAAATGCATTTACATTTTCCATCACATTAGCACTTTTCTTTTGTGAAGAGATCATGGTTTGTGAGAGAGATCATTATCTAGTTGGCCATTTCTACTTAAATTTTTAACAGTAAGAGAATGTACAATTTTAGCCCTTGATATTGACAAACTTTGTTTTGGTCTTAAAATAACTTTATATCATATTTGGTATGTTTGACAGAAGGATGCTGATATACAAAGAATTATTACTCATTTTTATAAAAGAACTGACCATAGGATTTCTCTAAGTTACCATACTTTGCTTGCTCTACCATTATTATAATTAAAAATTTCAAACCCACTGAGGAGTTGAAATACTACGATTAACATCCATTTAGCTTTTCATAGATTAATTGTTAACATTTTACAACTTTTGTTGTATCTCCATATAAGTAGGTGGGATAGGTGGGTGGGATGGATAGACATGGAGTTTTGTTGTCTATTTTTTCTATTTTTAATGCAAAGCCTTTATTATTTCAAACTGCTACTTTTTTCAGTTGACACATTGCAATTGTATATATTTATGAGGTCCAATATGATGTTCCAATACATATATGTGTTGTGTAAGAATTAAATCAGGGTATTCAGCATATCTCTCACCTCATGCATTTATCATTTCCTTGTGGTGGGAATATTCAAAAGCCTCTTCTAGCTATTTTGTAATATACAATAATTTAGGGTTATCCTTAGTCATCCTACTATGCAGTAGAACACCAGAATTTATTCCTCCTATCCAATTGTAACTTTGTGTCTGTTGATCAACCACTCTCTATTCTCTCCTTCGCCTTCCCCGGTTTCTGGAAACCACTGTTCTACTCGCTGCTTCTATGATAACAGCTTTTTTTAAGATTCCACATAAGTGAGATCATGCAATATTTGTCTTTCTGTGTCTGGCTGATTTCACTGAACATGATGTCCTCCAGGTTCATTTATGTTGTTGCAAATGACAGTATTTTATTCCTTTTGTGGCTCTATTGTATTCCATTATGTGTATGCACGTGTGTGTGTACCACATTTTCTTTATGGACAGAGATTGATTGCATATGTTGGCTATTGTGAATAGTACTGCGATAAACATGGGAGTACAGATAACTCTTCAACATGCTGATTTCATTTCCTTTGGATATATATGCCCAGTAGTGGAATTGCTGGATGATATGGTAGTTCTATCTCTGATATGTTGAGGAACCTCTGTACTGTTTTCCGTAATGGCTGTAATAACTTACAGTTTCAACCATGTGTAACTTCCCCTTTTCTCCACATCCTTGCCAACATTTGTTTTCTTTTGTCTCCAGCCGTTCTAACCTGAGTAAGGTTGTATCTCGTTGTGGTTTTGATTTGCATTTCTCTGATTATTAGTAATGTTGAACATATCTTCATATACCTGTTGGCCACTCGTATAAGTTGCAAACATCTTGACACTTCAGCCCCACATACTACATGTATCCAGCAGTATGCTAGAGCTGGTAGGTACTGACTTGCAAAAGCTGATTGTGTACATTTCATTTCAACTCTACACCTAGTTGGTTACTTGAAATCAGCCATGGTAACGGTATTTATACCATGGAAATTGGCAGTGCTACAAACCAAGGCCTTTTTTCCTTTCTGAGCCAGCTGTTAAACATTTACCACCACACCACTGCATGTGTCTTCTAAAAATAAAAGTATTCTTCTGTATACCTGCAATACAGTTACTACATTCAAGAAATCTAATACTTACGTAATATTAATATCTAATGTATAGTTTATACTCATGTTTACCTTGTTATTCCAATAATATCTTTAGTCATACTGCCTTTTAAAGTTGTGCATTGCTTCCTTTTACAGAAATTGAGTTAGACCCTGATGTTAGACAACATTTACAAAAGTTTTGGAGTACACCATAAGAATATGATAAAAAATTAGATCATGTAAATAGAACAGCTAAGTAATATTTTAGTAGATTTTTTCCTCTAGCTTTTAAATATTATTTGGACAAAATGGATTAAAGAGAAAAGTGAATGTTGTTGAAATTCCAGATTTTATTCATCGATAACACATTAAAGAATTATATTTTTAAACCTAAAGTCTCAGGCTGACTGACCTCATTTCCTAGTGATTCCAAGGTTCCCTGCAGTCTAGCCGTATCGGTCTTGTTATTCTTTAGTCACTACAAGCACATTTGACACCTTGGGGCCTTTATATTTGATGTCTTCTCTCAGAATATAAGTCTCATGGCTCCTTTTTTTTTTTTTTTTTTAACTTGACTTTCTGCCATCAAGGAAGCCTTCTCAGACCATCCTTCGAAGAGTACAGCTAATTTATTCTCCCTTTACTCTTCATTACTTTTCCTCATAGTCCTTAACATTGTTTAACCTGATGTTCTGTGTTTCTTTTCCCCTCTCCCCAACAGGAATATAAGCTTCATGAGGGCAGGGAAGGGATTTAGTGGCATTTGTTCACTGCTGCATTTCCCTATACACAGACAGATACCTGGCATTTAGAGGCTCTTCAATAAATGTTTACTGTTGAATGAACACTTGCATGCATTTTAATATCTTTGTGGTATAGCATAAAACTTATTACTTGACAACTTTATGCATTCTCTTTTCTGAGATGTGTTAGTTGAGTAACCCTAAGATCTAATTCTCCACTGTCAGTTTTTTGCTTCTAAATGGGAATGTTTATGCCCACTTCACAAGGTTGTTGGGGGATCAAATGAGATGATATACATGAACTCCCTGTATACAAGATAGAGTGCCATGTAAATATAAGCAGCTGTTTATTCTCTAAGCATTTATGTTTACATATCAGCTATTGTGTGAGGTTCTGGAAACATACAGATGAATAAGTCATCAGGGTACTGTGTGTGAGTCTGGGTGGCAACTAGAAAAATTCTTGACTCCTTTGGCAATGTCTCTTGCTAATGTAGTGTTTGTGGTTTGAGGAATCATGGCCTCAGATATATTGGTTCCCTAAACTAAGACATTAATTAACATCCTTCAATCTTCTGTCCTCTTAAAAATTACACTAGTAATATCAGTCTGTCAAAGAAGTACAAAATAAAGATAAGCTAAAAGAAAGGGAAAAAATAATAGTAATGCTCCTATTCTGTGATTAGACAGTTCACATTTCGGGGGTGTGAGTGTGTGTATCCTTCTAGTCTATAAATGTATGTACATATTAATAATATATATTTTAATTAAACCATATATACTATTTAGCAAACTATTTTTTACCTAATATAATTTGTGTATTTTCATGTCATTATTCTTCCATTATGGTGTCTTTAATGGTTGTATAGCTAACTTTTGCATGCCTGTGTTATTTGGCCGATTTATACTTCTTAATGTTTTAATTTTTAACTGTGGTAAAATGTAGATAACATAAAATTTATCATCCTAACCATTTTCATGTGTACAATCTTTTTGTTGGATACTTAAGCTCCAAGTTTTGGCAAATACAAACAGCACTGTAACGAACATTCCTGTAATTTAAATCCTGGTGTATTTCCTTATTTTTTCCAGATAAAGTTCTAAAAGTAGAATTACTTGATCAAAGTATATACAAACATTTTTTGATTATTATAAAATCACACTTTTTGATTATGGTAAAAAAGTGCCAATTTTTGGTCACCAACAGTATATGAGAATAAAAATAGTTTTTCCCCTACCTGACACTCTTGTTAGCTTTAATGTATGAGCAAAACTCACACAAACGATTCTAAATTTGATTTCACATTCTTATAGATATTCTTGAAAGAAAATGGCTAATTACTATCTGATTTGTATCTTGTTTTCCTTCACGTACAAATAGTAGACATCTTTTCATTCTCCAACATTATATGCCCAACCTAAATTCTAACTGAAATCTTCAGTTTCCCCTCACCCCCATAATTTCAACTTTTATTTTAGATTCAAGGGGTACACGTGCAGATTCATTACATGAGTGTATTTTGGGATGCTTGGGTTTTGGGATACAGATGATCCCATCACCCACATGGTGAGCATAGTACCCACAGGTAGTTTTTCAGTCTGCACCTGCCTCCCTCCGTTCCCCTTGTAGTCTCCAGTGTCTATTGGAACAATAGACATGGACACTTTTATGTCCATGTATACTCAGTGTTTACTCCCGCTTACAAGTGAGAACATGTAATAGATTTTTCTTTTGGTCAATTTCTGGCTGGTATTCCTTCCCCTGCACCCCCCTCCCCCACCCAGAGATAGGGTTTCACTCTGTTGCCCGAGCTGCAGTGCAGTGGCATGATCATAGGTCACTACACCCTTGAACTCCTGGGCTCAAGTAATCCTTCCACCTCAGCCTCCCAGGCAACTAAAACTACAGGTGCACACCACCCTGCCCAGGTAACTTTTAAATTTTTTGTAGAGACACGTCTTGTTATGTTGCCGAGGTCTGGAACTCCTGTCCTTGAGCAGTCCTCCTGCCTCAGCTTCCCCAAGTGCTGAGATTACAGGCGTGAGCCACCATGCCCACACTCTAGATGGTATTCTTGATTTGACTTTCAGGAATTGTTGTTGGCAGTTAGGGTAGTGGAAAGAACATGGGTTTGGAGCTGGACAACTCATTGTTCAAACATCAGCATCATTACTTACTAGCTGGGTGAGTTTAGGAAAGTTAAACTCTCTATGTCTTAATTGTCCGGAAATCTGTAAAACTGGGAATAGCAATTCTTTTCTCAAGGTTTCTGCGAGGATTGAAAGAAATAGTACATGTTAGCATCCAGCTCAGTGCCTGGGCACAAGGTGGGCGCCAGCTTTCTGTGAAAACAAGTTGTCACGCTGAGGATACAGGGCCAGTATCCCCTAAATCTACTTTTTCCAACTAGGATTCTAGAACTGTAACTATAATAAAGTTTACTAACAGTAGTACTTACATCTAGAAAATCTGTGGGGGATAATGTCTAAAATCTTCAGTGCTGTGTAATTATATGAGAAGTTGCTGTCATGACCGTTGTGCTCAACTGCAGATGCTGTCAATCCATGGTTTCCTACTTTAGTAAGGACTGAGCACAAGGCAGAGTGGCCTTCTGTGAAGTTAAACTCTGGCATCGATTTCCTTTGTTGATTCAACAGTGTTTCAGCTTACTCTAATTTTGGATAAAAAGAGAAACTTATGCCTGCTCTGGATGGATAGAATTCAAATTTACTGTGCAACGAATTTGAATTTTTGTGGCATTCATTTTATGTAGATACGTGTGTCTATTTCAACTATAATATTTCTCAACTTCTTTGATATCTCACTAAGGAAAGTTTTGGTTACCGAGGTGGGTGGATTGCTTGAGCCTAGGAGTTCAAGACGAACCTGTATGACATAGGGAGACCCCATCCTACAAAAAAAACTTAAAAATAAAAATTAGCTGAGCTTTTTGGTGCACGCCTATAGTCCCAGCTCTTGGGATGCTGAGATGGGAGGATCACTTGAGCTGAGGATTTAAGGCTGTAGTGAGCTATGATAAAGCCATTGCACTCTAGCCTGGGCGACAGAGTGAAACCTTGTCTCAAAAAAAAAAAGTTTTGATTAAATAGTTAAATTAATGTAATATGTGTCGTCTTAACAATATGTACAACTCTTATTTTTAGTTTATCTTGCAACAATTAGGTAATCTGAAAAAAGTGATGGTTTTGTGCACATGATCATTGGGCTAAATTTTTTCTTTTCATTCAGTAGTATTTATTGATGAACCATTCTGTGGTATGACCTCTGAGATATGTATTATATTCTCTGCCCTATAGAAAATGTAATCCAAGAAAGAAGATAAGTATAATGCAGGACATTTGAGAACTGAATGAATGATAAAAGTAATGTTTATCAAAGGTCATAGGGAATGATTAATTCCAGTTGGAGAAGTTAATTTAGGGCTGGGACTGTCTTAGCAGAGACAGCAGCTGAGTTGATCCTTAAAAAACTGGTATGATTTGGATAGATAACAAATTTAGAGATTGGGGCAGGGAAGGGAATGGAAGGAAGGACATTCTGATCAGAGGGAATGAGTTAAGGTGTGAAGATAGAATTCCGACGTTTAACGGATGACAGACTAATGTGAATGGGAAGGGTTGCTTTGGAATAGGGAGAGATTAGAGTTTTGAATATTAAGCTATAAGGAGTTTGAGCCTCATTCATTTGCTAGTATCAGACAGTCTTAAAATCAGTTTTTAGCTCTCAAAATTACATTATGGCCTGCTGTTATAAAAAATACCTAACACGCATCTACTGTTAGCTAAATCTTTTTCTTCTCCATTTATTTTTCCCTTTGCCACCATTCTTTGTTTATAATATATGAAGGATTTGTGTTTTATTTTACAAAAATTCTTGGGAATGTTAACATGGTACACAATACTAACAATACTATGTCTATTGTTTTATAATACTCTTTGTCAGAGTAGTAAGCTGCACTATTTATTTTAAAATAGCTGTGTGTTATAACAAATGGAAGAAAAATACAGAGTAAAACTGGAGATTCCATTTCTCATTCCAGATAATTGCTGGCAGAAGTTTGAATTCTATTAGAGGCTTTCATACCCTTCAGCTTCATGTAAGGTCTGAGAATGAAGGAAGTCCCCATGATACTGATAAGCTTTCCTAGCTGTGTTAGGAGTAGAGATGTATCTTCTTCTCTCCCCAACCAGATAAACACTTTCACGCTAAAGCTTTAAAAAAAAAAATGGTGATCGTAAGAGTGAGGTTTGTTCAGTATATTGTGGTAGACAGAGCACTAAGAAGCAATCTCAGTTTCCTGGTCTTAGTTTGCCACTATCTGTGTGAATAATCACCAACCTCTTTGAACACCAGTTGCCTCATCTGATAAGAGATTAGATTCGATCATTTTGGAGGTTCCTTCTAGATCTAAGGTTTGATCATTCATTACTCTTTTTCTTTTTTTTTTTGGCCTGGCTTGTAAGGTTTCTGATGGCATAACTCCTTTCTTTTTTTTTTTTTTTTGAGATGGAGTCTGGCTCTGTCACCCAGGCTGGAGTACAGTGGCCGGACCTCAGCTCACTGCAAGCTCCGCCTCCCAGGTTTACGCCATTCTCCTGCCTCAGCCTCCCGAGTAGCTGGGACTACAGGTGCCCGCCACCTCGCCCGGCTAGTTTTTTGTATTTTTTAGTAGAGACGGGGTTTCACCGTGTTAGCCAGGATGGTCTCGATCTCCTGACCTGGTGATCCGCCCGTCTCGGCCTCCCAAAATGCTGGGATTACAGGCTTGAGCCACCGCGCCCGGCCATCTCCTTTCTTAAATATTGTTTTTCTGAGCATGTGTGTCATTAAGTTGGCATACTAACTTTTCAGAAATTGAGGTAAAGAACATCCCTGTGCCTCTGAGTAGTTATTGTGTTGATTGAATGCAGGTTCTGCAGCCACACTTCTGTGGTTCAGGAGGTTGTAGTCTAACCCTGGCCTGTACCTTTTGTAGTAGCTTATGGTGCAGAATTTAGGTATTTACCGGGTACTCTAAGTTGCTAACAACAACAACAAAATTCAGGTTACATAGTGGTACATATTAAATCCACTTTTAAAAGTTCAGGATGTGAAAATAATTTTGTTATTCTGAAATTACTCACAAAAGCACTCTGTCACTAGAAACCACAGTTGGAAAGATCCTTAAAGTGTGTGAGTTTCTTTCATTTTTACAGTTGAGAAAACATAAGACCCAGAGAAAAGCAACCTATCCAACTAAAAAAGTAAAACTCAAATTCCCTGCTAGTTGCTTTAGTATTTTCTGTATTTGGTATTACTTCTAGCCTCTAGCAGAGCACAGTTGCCTCTAGGTTCTGGCACCAGAAATGAAATAATGATCATCTGGCTTTTATCAGGAAACTGGAAAGGAACAGACTAGGTGATTATATTTTGACATTGTTCTCAAAGTAATACATGCATCCTCTTAGAAGTAAGTCGAATGGTAATAAGTAGACTCAAAGTGAATAAGACATTTCATTCTTGAAACTAGGAAGCTAAGAAAGAGATGGATATAAAGAAATAAGAAATTAGAAATAATTGTCAAATTTAAAAATCGGGAAATAGTACAAACTAATTATTTAGAAATATAGAGGACAATATTTTTTCTTTAGTTTCAATGTATAAAAAATGAGACTAGTGATAGTACCTACTTAAAGGGCTATTGTAATGAGGAAATGAGATAGTCCATATAAGGTGCTTAGAAAATAGTATTTGGGCCGGGCACGGTGGCTCATGCCTGTAATCCCAGCACTTTGGGAGGCCGAGGCGGGCGGATCACCTGAGGTCGGGAGTTCGAGACCAGCCTTACCAACAAGGAGAAACCCCGTTTCTACTAAAAATACAAAAAAATTAGCCGGGCATGGTGGCCCATGCTTGTCATCCCAGCTACTCGGGAGGCTGAGGCAGGAGAATTGCTTGAACCCAGGAGGTGGAGGTTGCAACGAACCGAGATCGAGCCATTGCATTCCAGCCTGGGCAACAAAGGCAAAACTCCGTCTCAAAAAAACAAAGCAAAACAAAACAAAATAGTATTTGATTCTGAATAAATACTCAATAAATTTGCCTATCATTGTTAATAAATTAGCATCTCTTCAATATGTAAGATAAACACATTCCAAGTGCGCTGAAGGAAATATACAAAGGCTAAGAGAGTGGCTAAGTGAGAGCAAGGAGAAGTCCTCTTTGGTTTGAATGGTTAGGTAAGGCCCCTGAGAAAATGTGCAAAGAATGAGAAGGCACCAGTTGTGTCAGGGGGAAGAACATCCCAGGCCAAAGGTATATGTGCAAAGTTCCTGAATTTAGAAAGAGTCTGGCATGCTTTAGGAACTGCAAGAAGGCCAGCCACTATATGATAGTTTGTGCTTCCCTCATTTCTTCATTTTATACTGTCTCCTTCACTAGAATAATTGTTCTTCAAGGGCAGTGATGACATCTGACTTCTTCCCAGCTGTTTTCCTTACACCTGTCACAGGTTGACACAGAATTAGTATTTATTAGATGCTTGATAAAAAATTAAGTGCCTATTGCTTACTTAACAACTATGTAAGTTCTAAGATGCCATAATTTTATGTTTGGGCTTTTATCAGTGAGTTTCATGAAATACAAAATTCACGCTTAAAAAATTTAACATATTTTACCGTTTTATATCTCTAACTGTACCATTAAGTTCAAACTATTTTAATGGGCTGGGTTAAATGCTACATAGGATGGTCCTGGTTTATGCCTGTTGTCCCTGTGTCCAGTCCTATTTCATAATGGTCTCCTTTCACTCTAAATATGTTACCACTGTTTGGATCATGAATTTTATTCTTCAATTTTTTAATACATATTTTTTTTCTTTTTAGAGACAAGGTCTTTCTGTGTTGGCCAGGATGGTCTTGAACTCCTGGCCTCAAGCAAACCTCCCACCTCAGTGGACAATGAATTTTATGATAACCGTAATAGTCATTTTACTGTTCTGCTAGTGCACTCAAATCTTGTCTTTCATTAACTGGTATTTCATTCTGTACTTAGATAGCTTAAATATAGATTAAAATAGCTGATTTGCCCCAGCTGTGTTTTGTAGGATATTGCATCTAATATTTTGTAATTTACATGGGCCCTTGTATGAAATCAAGGGATTGACAACATGGGATGCTTGTTTTGATTTAGTACAAAACACTTGGATTTTGTTTTAGAAATGCTCTATTTCTAAAATGTTTCTCCCAACATCCATATTTTGACAAAATGTTCTTTTTGGAAGCGATATGAATTCTTATGAATATTTCCTTCTGCAATATAGTTGTGATTATATAGTCTTATTGGTTAAATATGACAACACTTTAGAATTTAACTGTTAGAAATAGTAAAACCTTAGACATTTGGACCATTCTCCCTCTCTTGTTCACTGAAACAAGTATTCACTGAGCACTTTCAATGTGCCTGGTGTATGTGCTGGAAGTACTGTGATGAGCAAGAACTAACATGGCCTCTGCCCTCAGAAACTTGTAGTTTGAAAAAAACAAAAACAAAAACAAAGTCCTTTCTTCCTGGTGCAACAGGTGAATCAGAAGCTGAGGTTATCCTGTGATGTTTTAGAAGAGGTGGGACTTGGGAGTAGAGGAGCTGGCCCAGAGGAATAAGAGTGTATCAGATGGCCTGTACAAACTTACAGAAATTGTACACTCTACTATCCCTTTCTTTTTTTGTTTATTGATACAGGTTCTTGCTCTGTTGCCCAGGCTGGAGTACAGTGGCTTGATTGTGGCTCACTGCAACCTCCAATTCCTGGGCTCAAGCAATCCTCCTGCCTCAGTCCCTGAGAAGCTGGGACTACAGTGTGCACCACCATGCCCAGCTGATTTTTAATTTTTTTTTTTTTTTTTTAGAAACGAGGTCTCACTGTTGCCCAGCCTGGTCTTAAACTCTATCCTCAAGCAGTCCTCCTGTCTCAGCCTCCTAAAGTCTGGAATTACGAGCATGAACCACCATGCCTGACCTCCACTATCCCTTTCTATTTGTGGTGGTCTCCAATATTTTGAGTTTGAATGGGAGGGGGCATGTATGTTTGATGGTTTGTTTTGTTTTTGTGAATGAAGAATGAAAAATTATTCCCAGTAAGTGCAAGCTTCAATTGAGGAGCTCAGTTTATGAGGTCTTACTGTTGTTTCCTCTCTTAGGTGCTGCAGTTAAAATCTTCTTGGTCTAAAATGGTAAAAACTATTGAGGTATTCAAATAAGTACTTTATAAACTGAAATTGCATTGAAAATGGAGAGCTCTCATAGAAAGGTTGACTCTAGCATTTATATAAGGGAAAAGACAATTATTGTTTCCCTCTACACAGAAAGCTATATTCGGTAGTTATAGCATTTGTACATTGTGAATCCTTAGGGATCTCTGAACATCTGTGTCTTTAGTAGTGTCACCTCTAGGAAAAGAGGGTCTGTAGAATTGAGTGGTGACAGCCTGTGATATATGTGAATTTTGGCTGTAAGTCTCTAGTGACTATTTTCTCCAACTCTATTTAGTACAATTCTACCTAATTTCAGCTGTTGTGCTTCCAAAGTCCATGTTTGTTGAATATGATATGGTAAAAACCAGTATCTATTTGGAGACAGTGGGAGGGATGGTAGTAATTGAGAGACAGTGTCAGATGGAGCAGTGGCCTTAGCATTGTTTTGACTGCAATCCACAATTAGACATTTCACATTGCTGCCCCATAACAACATCCGTATCGACCCCTGCCCAAAAACAAGTTATTTACCAATCTTGCCATGAGCAATGATGACTGATTTTTTTCTTTTTTCTACTTTATTTAAAAAGAAAATGATAGTCTCAAACCCCTTATATTAATTTTATAGCACATTAATTCTACAGATTGTTTTAGCACTTAGAACTAAAAGTGTTCAAGATTTGATTTTGTTACCTTCTCTGTGTAAGCTTAAGTTGCCAACTTACTCTGCGTTGCCATTTGATTGATTAAAACTGGGATAGTAATAGTATTTTACACCGTTTTATAACTTTGTTAGAATGACATAACCTGAGTGAAGTGGTTGTGCCATGCACTTACTAAACACACAGTCAATGAGTAGGTTCTCTCCAAAGTTTGTTAGCTTAGGGAATTGGGAGGATGTCACTGACAATAACGGTGACTCTTGTTCAGAGGAAAACTAATTCAGTTTTAGACATGCTAGAGTTTGAGGTAGCCAAAAGAGTTTAGTCATATCACTTGGAAGCAAACCAACGTAAAATAGTTTCAAATAAGCAGATTTTTTAAAATGTTAAATGCAAAGCAAACAGTATTAAAGCTTTGGGGACTTAATGATTGAGTCTCCTTAAGCTACACAAGATTGACTAAATACACATACAGCTTTTTCACTCAACCAGATTTCTGTTAACAGTCTCCAGAATTTAAACTGCAGAATCAGTCATTTGTATGACTGTTTGTCTCTGTTAGCAGAGATAATGACATGTATCAGTAATAGGTAACTGTGGAAAAAAACCACAGCACTTGGAATTAAACCTAGAGTAGGTGATTCTTACAAGGTGACCTACCTCAATTTCTATGATCCAGTTTCTTCATCTACAAAATATTATTTCACAAAGTTGCAGTTGTCAAAGGGACAGGTAAATATGGGATCCATTATCTTCATGGAAAAACTTGTCTTAAAATGTTATTTTATTATAATAAAAATGTATGACTGGTTTTCAATCTAAGATTGAATCAAACATAGCATTCTTTGTAATAGCAGGAGATTAACAACATCCCATAATATATCTTTAAAAGAAGTATGCATAAAGAAAAACCCATATGCACCTCTGCACACATTTTATGTAATGATGGTGACATTAATTTACAAAGTATATAGAATATTAAAAGTGAATTCTTAATACATGATCTTGATTCTTATTAAATCTGACTTATGTGTCTACAAGATATTATTAGACAAAGTGTTTGTCTAGTAGCTTAGCTTATAAATAACCCCTGTTCTAGCTCATTTTAAACAATGTAGTATGAATGATGCCAAAAAACAGGCTAGAACATTTTCTTCTTTCCAAGATCTTAGATTTTGTAAACAAGGCACTACTCCTGGAACTAATCTAGGTCATCATAACCCAAAATCTTTTGAAAGATGAGATCCTCAATTAAGTCTCTTAGGTCCTTTTTAGCATTTTAATTTTAAGACTGTGTTTAACTCTTAAAACGGTATATTTGGGTTGCTGTTTGGCCATTTGGTTTATTTGTACTTTGTTATAATGAATACAAGTCAGTGGGTAATGATTGCAGCAAATATGATTGCTGGGAATCTCATGTAAATGGCAGTCACTATAATGTATGGTTTAATTTATCCCTGAAGTGACCTGAACATCATATTTTGTTTTTTAATAAAAACTGATTTAATGATGTCATAAATTTCTCTATTTTCCAAAACTGTTAATGTTAAATTTTAACTATTGCTTAGTCTTCCTTACAAATTAGTTATTCAGCTGTTACATGTGTTGTTAGATGTGACATTATTTAAGAAACTTAAAAAAAATTCAGCGTCACAGAAATCTTTGGTCAAGAGTTGTTTCATTCCCGTTTTTATTAATACTGTGTACAACTAATGTATGCTAATGTATTGCTGTTATTTGTTGTGTGCGTGTGTGTGTATGCAGACAAATGGTTATGTCATGTAGACCTGATGTCTGCAAAGGGAAAGAGGAGACTTCAAATTAAGAGCCCAAGTACTCACCTAGGTGGTTTATAGCACTTAGAGAAATGATTATTCCCACTTTTCAAATAAATAGATTCAGGCAGATTACATAATTTGGTAACACATCCTGTCAGTGGAAAGAGCTTGAATTTGTGGCTTTCCTCCTCCATTATGTCTTGCTGCTTTAAGGGGTCTTTCCAATCATGAGGTTGGATTTTGTACCATTTTTAATCTGTGGGGATAACAACTACCTAAGGATCTGAGAAGAGTATGTAAAGGGATTAGCATCATGCCTGGCCCATGGGCCAGTAGGTAGTGGCTATTTAATATATATATAATATATATTTAGTAATTATTTTTATGTGTATATGTGTAGTAGCTATTTAATCATTACCTTTGAAGGGCTCTTTTTTCTATCTGCAATAATTTTTTTTTGTTTAGAAAGTCTCAAAGATAACATGATTATCTCTTAAAGTATCTTACTATCAGTATATCTCAGTTATTTCTGCTAACAGAAAGCATAGATGATCTGAAATAGTTATTTGAAATTTTTGCATTTTGTATTTGGAATATATAGTTTTGTTTTTAAAACTTTTGTAAAAGATCTACTATCCTATTTGTTTCCCTGCAGGAGCATGATATGTTTCCTGAACTGTCCATTTAGAGAACATACTTAACAACCATGCTAGGTGGGTTCTGGAGGAGTGGGGGAAGGAGGTTTGTCATGGTTGGGAATTGAGAATTGAGAATTTGGGACTAACACTTGTGTAGAAATTCATGTTATTCAGATTCTTAGTTTGTAGTCTTGAGATTTACAAAGTAGATAATGTGCCATCATTGTATAGCATACTCATTATTTAGTTTTGTGTACCAAGATGAGCAAATTGGGGAAAAGCAAACTTTTTTCAAAAATATATGAAGTGCTGTTCTGAAATTTGTTGGAAAACTGGCAGCAGAGAGGGGAGCATTTCACTAAATAAAATACTGTCTCAGTTGGATTTAACTTTTTAAGGTGGCACATCTATTTAGAGTGTCTTTTATCATTTATAATTACATGTGACTAAATACATTTAATGTTTTTTCTGTAAATTCTTTTTTTATATGACATCAATAGATTTATATTATAGATATATGATATCACTAGCCTTTAATTTTAAAGTTTAAGGATTATAACTGAAAGAAAATATTCCGAAACAACCCTGGGATTATATATTATAGGAGATAGAAAAAGGTTGATTTTGAAATATAAAAATGTTAATCCAAAAAATTTTTAAATTTGATTTCCTTTAACTTCTAGTTGTGACTTGTAAATTTTAGATCTAATTTCCTTATTTAAACAATGAAGATGGTCAAGTAAGATGTTCTACTTGTACTAGTCACCTCCCATGATTGTGAAACCAAATCAAATATTGTATAAAATATAAATGAGGCATGGTGCTAGGTAAACAAGTAGACATAGTACCTACCTTTAAAGCACTTACAGTATGATGGAGGAGACTCATTAAACCAGTCATTTTGTAAACAGTCTTTCTACATTCTATGAACTAAGTGTTAAGGAAGAAGTACAGTGGGCCTGTGACTAGTCTTGGATTAGGAGTTGTACAGATGAGGAAACTGAAGCTCATAATGGTGTAATAATCTTATATGTGGTCTCACTGTTAGTAATGGCAGATTCCTGTTTTGAACACAGGTTGGCCTACCTCCAAAATCCTTGCTGTCTCTACCATGCCATTCTTTCTCTGAGTCACCTACCTCAGGCTTATTGTGTTTCCAAACACGTCTTGTTATTTCTCAGGGGGCTTAGCAGCTCTCCCTCTGGCTAAATGTGGAGCAAGTGATCAGATTCTTTAAAGTAATGAGATTTCTTTAAAGCAATAAACCTCTTCCAGGTTGTATTTCTTCTGTACTATAGAACTCCAGGAATCCTAGAAGCTTCTTCAGGGGTAGAAATCTTGTGGATTCTGGGTCTGAGATGAAATTGCGTGCTATTTGTGGCTTCTCACTTAAAAATAGCCTCATAGTGCTCATGGGGCACTTTAGTAACTCCAACATTTCCATCAGCCTCCACTCCCTAATGCCCAGACACTCAAGATAAACAAAGATCTGAGTAGTAAACGGCATGCTTCTGCTGCTGCCTCAGCCTACTCCCACAAACCTTTCCTGTATAGAAGTCCTAGAGCTACCACTGATCATGCATTTTATAGGAAGAATGCAAATAAAGAGTTCCATTGCTTTAAACGTTTGAAAACCACCATCCTAGTTGATGTGACATTCAGGGGAAATACTTCTGAAGTGAGAAATTTTTATAATTCATCACATCTGTTCATCCCCTACTACTTTCATTGATTCTCCCAAACAACTTTGTAAGCTGGGGAGGGGTTTTTGCTGTTACGTGGAGACAGTATGAACTGGTAAACTGAAGCCCAGTACTTGAAACCTGAAAAAAAGTATATGCTTTTATGTCTCTGGGTAATTTTATGATAACAAAAAGTAAATGAATTTAAGCTAAATGTCATTCTTCTATGTATCCAGAGACATTTTACTATAAAGACCTAGTTAAATCTTGTATTGTCAGAGATTGTTAAGTAACTGATAATTTTTCCTTTCTGAATCTTTTTCTAGTCAGTCTGGTAACCTGTTTCTTTAGCCCTCTTAAAAGGTACTGCATGCATTTGAGGAGAGACCATTTCAGGACCTATCCCATTTTAAATATGTAACAGGTTGTGCTTTCCTAGGAATTTGTGAAGTTTGTTGTAAAATACTTTATAGTTCTAGGTATATGGAGGTTAATGCTTTATTCTGATTATTGTAAAGTTTTTTATTTACACATTTTCACAGGGTTTCATTTGGTAGACCTGATTTAATTTAAATGTGAAGTAATTGATTCCCTCCACAACCCTTCTTTGTCTTCAGTTTCATTTATTTCACTAACTGAAATAAATTTTTGTCTCATGAATTTCTCTGTTTTAAAAGCAACTAAAGAAACACATTTTAGGGGCTTACACTAGAATACTTTGCCATTGTCAGTCTACTGTTCTTTCCTTTCAAGTTGCCTAAACACAGCTGAGTTCCTAAGACGAGCAAAGAAAACATGACAGTGCTGCCAAGTAGACAGGAAGCTGTAGTGGACCTAGTGAGCAGGGGAGGTTGAGCACACCCTCCGTCCAATCAGCTGTGAGTGCTGTTGCTATGTGCGCTCTTACTCTGCTGCCTTTGTGAAAAACCTTGCACGGAGGGAAGCGGAATCAGCACCCAACGCTGAACATTTGTTTTAACCGCTGCAGACATCTGGATCCCTCAGTTACTGATAGTATAGCTATTGATAGCCAGAAGGCAACTTCTTTTATACAAGGATTCCAGTATGGTTTTCAGTGGAAACAAAGGGCTTCACAGAGAAGGTGTGTAGTGAAGTGTTTTTAACGGCTTTATTTTTAAGCTTCCAATTTTCTGTAGCTGTTTACCAGTTGGTTGAGGTGCTTGTTTTGCATGGATTTTTAATAAATAGGTCTAGGAAAATTATCTCACTTTGAAAAACCATTGAACTTAGAGAATTTTCTTTAGCTTCATATAGCCTGTTTTCTTTGAACAGCAGTACTGAAAAGATTATTAAAATGCTGAACTGAACAATGAATAGGAAGAAAAGAAACCAAATACAATGTGCTCACTTTAATGGGGAAAAAATGTGATACAAATGAGAATACAGGGAAGAGAATGTGCATTAGCCAGAAGCATTAACGGTATATGGGGGCAGGAGGTGTTTTTTAAGTTAAAGCTGTTAAGACAAATGTATTTTAAATAAGCTGCCTATTTTTAATTGAATTCATGTTTCTGAATTTGACAAAGATTGTCAGAATTTAACTAAGTGAGATTTTTGACATAGTTTAAGTAATTGGTGTGCTAAAATCTTTTTATAAAGCATTTCTGAAAATCCTACCTCAAATTGTGCAATCTCTTAATTATTTAATCCATTGACTAGTTCTGTGCAGTTCAGGTAAAGCGTCATAATTCAACTGCAAAGTCAGTGTAGTGTTTTATTAAACATCCATATAGAAAACTGAAAAATAAAGGATTTTGAAGACAACATACAAGGTTAAGCTAGTATTTTAAAGTTGAAGTAGACCTCCTATATGTAATAATTGTATATCTGACTTAGTTAATACTTCAAATATAGTCAAATCTTATTAAGCTACACTAATATATGTGATAATTGAACAAAGTATAGGTTACCATTTGTTTATACAGGATCTGGAAAAATTGGTCTGTTCAACAGATTATAGGAAAGTTTTAAAGTGTTTTAGTAAACAAAAGGTCTTTTTGTATCTTTCTCAAATACTGTGAAATTGAAGTTTACGTATGTGATTTAGCTAATGATACTTTTAATTAAAGCAGAGCAGACTAATTAGCATAGTGCCCATTTTACGAACAATCCGTATTGAGCTAATAACCAGTTTTTCCTTTGCTTTTTCATTTTACGTGGCTAAGTGGCTTTTAATTCACTCAGTGATGTATGTCTGATGAGTAAAGTTAGTATAAGCTCAGAGTTAATATTAGGGCTTTGTTATCTCTACAAACTATATAGTTTGGAATAGGATGGGTTTGTTGCTGTTCTTTTCAAAAAATACCTGTCATTAGAAAGTCTTAACAATCAGTGTTAGCATTTCTGGTAAGGAAAGAAATTTCTTTTCTTTAAAAAGAACTCAAAATATATCCCCTGCTTTTGTGCCTTTTGCTGACCTTTTTAACAATACTATGTATATAATATTTGTATTAAAAATATTTCTAATAATTGGTGAAAATTTACAAAATAGCCCTTAAAGATTAAAAAAGTGTTTTACGTAGACCTATATGTGGCTGAAGTTTAAAAGACTGGCATTTCTTAGATTTTCAAGTTTGTAAGGTGCAGCCAAAAACTTGAATTTGATAGAAGTTATAAAAATTATAGCAAAATAAAGTTATGTTATTTGGACTTGGTGGCCTCCACAATGTAAAGCACTCACTTCAAGAAGAGCAGCTGTGTGTAGAAGGGGTAGGGATATGACAGGGAGTTTGGAGTGAGAGGCAGACACAGGCAGAGAGGACTCAAGTTTGTTAAATATGACTAACCACATGAAGGTCAATCTAGTAATTTTCATTTTTTGAGCTGTAACTCTCATCAATTACTAATTTTATTTTCTAATTATAGAACCATAACAATGAAAATTTTGCTTAAATTGGTTTGCTACCCATTTTGTGTTGGTTTATTTCATAAAAATTAATAGAGCCTCCAAGAGAAAGGCTATTTCTCATTCATATGCTGCAAAAGATGGGGGAACATGAAATTGTAAAAAAGTTGAGTGTACTGCTGTGTCACACAGAGGCTTTGCCATTGTGTTCAGGAGGAATATTATTGGCAGAATTCCAGACATTATTCCTGGGCTTAGCACCTAAAAATGTTTTATATACTGGAGCATCTGAAAGTTCCTATTCAGTAGCAGAACTTCAGGGTAATTGAGCTAGCATATTTCAATTTTTTTGTATTTGTCTGTTATTTGACAATATAATTTTAATTATTGTCTCTGTCTATGTCATATCTTTAAATTGGCTATTTTGTGCTTATGGAAAAATACTTTAGTTCTCAAAACAGTGATTTCTTTTTTGTTTTTGCCTCTTTATAAGGAATAGCAAATAGAAGTGCTACTATTTACTAGATGCAGTGATTGCTACAATTGGTTTTAAGTAAAACAGATTGTTTTTGATTATTTTGAAATCAGGCAATAATATATAAATGTTGTTTTGTTTACAGTTCTTTAAAACATCTGTAATGTAAAAACTCAGATTGGGAAGGGGTAACAATCTGAGTTTTTCTTTTTCTCTAAATGTTCTGTGAAAATCTTTTGTTAAATCATTCCTACTTCAGGTAGTATCACAAATGTTTGGTTTCTATATGTATGCCTTAAGTGCTATATGACACATGTTTTCCTTGAGAAATTTGAAATTTCTTCCTTGCAGAAATTTCATTACTTGTTCATAGTTTGAATCCAAGAAATACTCGCTTTTCATAGTCAGCAGGGCCAAAAATTTGGTCTTGACAACTTTTTGTCAGGCATTTTCACATATCGACAGTGTTTTTGCATAAACTATATTGCTTTTTCAAGTATATAGTAAATCTTTTTTTTTAATCTTCAGATGTTATAGTATCAAAAAATCAAAGACCTAAGTTTTAAAAATAAAATTGTTTGCAGTATTACTTGAATCTATTATATAATCCTTTGTGATGAGGCTCAGTTATAAAAGTGACAGCATGAGGACTATTGAGAAACTAGAAATATCTTTCTATTCTTTTCTTCACTGGATTCCTCGGTTTTACTCATTGAAAGACTTCTGGATTTCATAGGACTTGAAGAGAAGGTTACAATAAGCCTAGGGACAGTAAAATTATAAATTTGAGAAAGTAGTCAAGATAATGTATAAAAAGTAATCAGCCCCTAAGGCTCATACACAGTTGGGCCTCAGATTTTGCTATAAGCTTCCTGTCATCTATCATATTATAGGGATACTATGTGAATCAGTTATGTGTATTCCTGTTCTTTAACATTGCTAAATATTTACCATTAAAATTCATGTTGGTTTCTGTTTTCTTAATATTTTGAAGGTGTTTTGCTTTTTGAGGTTCAAATTTTGGGTGGTGGGTACAAACATACAGTTAGAAGAAACCAGTTCTATCATTCAACAATATGATAGGAAATTATAGTTAATATTTATTGTATATTTCAAAATACCTAGAACAGAAGAATTGTAATGTTCCCAGCACAAAGAAAATATAACTGTTTGAGTGATGGATATTCCAGTTACCCTGATTTGATCATTACACATTGTATACATGTGTTAAAATATCACGTGTACCCCCCAAAATACATACAACTATGGTATATCAATAAATAAAAGGGAAAAACAATTTTGGGTGGATTGCCTGTATAATTTATTATTTAGCTGTGTAATATTGGGCATAGTTTCACCTTCTGGGCCTTAGTATCCCCCTCAGTATCATGAGATTTTAGGATGATTTTGGGATTTAAATGAAAGAATGTGTGAAACTACTTAGATTCATTACTACTTATTAATTAGTTATTATAATAAAATGTGAGATTTTATTATAACTTTTCTTTAAAATTATTCTACATTAGAAATGTGAATATGTTGAGTTTTCTCAGTGTTTTGAGAATTTTAAGCATAGTTTTTTAGACCTTTCCCTAAGATATACTTCTAGGTTTCTCAGTTTCCTAAGATACTTCATTAACTGGAAAGCCATGGAGATATGGGGATTGGGACAGAAAAAGAAGACAGGATTCATGGGTAAGTGCATGGCTAAATATCTGAAGAAAGGTAATAGTCAGTAGTGATAAGGAAAGAATGAGTAAAATGAGAAGAGACATAGAAGGCAAAAGAAACATTTGTTCTGTTTGTAGTGTTTTGATAACATATTAATATAATTTGATTATTGTAGTGTTACTTTGTTTCTGTTGTGTGTGTATGTACACTCATGTGTGTGCTAACACCCCCAGATCTCCCCCACCCCTCTGACCCCCGCAAATGCTGAGCTGATTGACTAGCTAAATCCCTTGGTGATTTATTTACTGGGAAGTAACTTGTTTCTGACTTTTCTTTTGAATTCCTCAGCTAGAGCTGAGCTAAAGGTGACATTGTAATTGCCTTCCATATTAATGACAAGGGACAAGCCAGCTGCCTAGAAGGCAGAAATTAAATATCATAGATATGAGTGTAATTGTCTTGAAATATTAAAATTTAAGACTAAAAATCTAATGTTGGTGTGAAAACTCAAACTTCAAAGCCAAAATGCTCTTTTTTCACTTTCATAATTACACAAAATTTCAGCTTTTTTCAACTAACCGCAGTATTTTCGTTGCTTTGAGCTGACATATGTTATTTTGGGAGAGAGGCTTAATCTGGGTTCCATTCTATTTTTCATATTTTCATTAAGGGTAAAATTTTTGTGATTTTTTTTTTTTTTACATAAATTTATTTAGCCCTCCAATTTGCTGGAAGGTGCAGGTTAGCTTATTGAAAGAGAACACACAAATATAAAACAAAACAAAAAGTATTTTCCAAGTATACTCCGTTTTATCACTGTCATTGAGTCCAGTAATATTAACCAATCAGCTTCTGCATTGGGCCCAGAGACTACTTGCAATTGACAAAGGGGGAGGACAACCCTTTTAGAAATAGGTATCCTAATTTTAACTGACTACATTGCATTGGTGTATATGTTTTTGGGTAATGCATACTTACCTTAAATCGCTTCTCTCAAAAATATCCATGTAGAAAAAGAATGATTGCTGTATGTCAGCATCTTCTGCTGATCCTTTTGAGAATCTGCTTAATGCTATTAACCCCCTTGCTAGGGGGAAAAACACATCTGTGTTTATATACACATAATTTTGTGGAAAATAGCAAAGAGGATCATAAATTACCTTAGGTTAAGAAATTTTTTAAAACAAAATTTGTTTCTAGTCAGAGTATAAAAGCATTAATACTTAAAAATTGAGGCTTAAAATGGACTGGATGTGACTTTCAGAATATGTATGCAAGCAAAGTGTCACATGGTTTTGTTTTGTTTTTTCTGCTTCAAGGGATATGGTAAAATGTTCCCATAGGTGCTCCATACATTAGTACCCTTGTAGATGGGTTTGCCCTGGACAGTACCCAGTATTCCTTCGCGGACTCCGACGTTCTAGATGGGCTTCTGATAGAAAATCTAGCACAAAAGGACCAGCCTGGAATGCAGTGTTCAGGTCTTCAAAACCTACATGCCACATCTCTGAGTTGTAGACTGAGATTAGAGAAGACCTAATGACACCTCCTTTGGCCTTAGGCTGCCACCTGGAATCTCTTCCAGAAATCATTCTGCAGGAGGAATGACAGGTCCACTGCTATGAATGTCACCCAGTTCTATCTTTGTTCAAGAGAATCAAGCAGAACAGATCTGTGTGTGCCCAAGTTTCTTACCTCTTTTTTTTTTTTTTTTTTTTTGAGACGGAGTCTCGCTCTGCCCCCAAGTCTCTCACCTCTTAATTAAAAAGACCTCTGTCTTCGTCCACTTTTTATTTCTTGAGGAGTTTTAGATTTCACACATACACACATTCAGTGGGAAATAAGATGTTGACAGTACTAGAAGTAGGGGTCATTCATATGGTTGGGAGAAGGAGGTTGAAAGGACAGAATGTATTTCGGGGGACCACCTATGTTGTAACCATTTTCCCATGAGGTAAAAATGTAAGACTAGGTTAAGTTTAAGGATAATTTTGGAAAGTTATGTGCCATTTATTTAGGATTAATGAAGCTGGGGGAAAAAAAACAGCACTGGAATAGTGGATTGTTGCCTTTTAAACACAGAATATTCTTATGAGAGTATAGGTAAATCTAGAATTTGGTTTTGAGAGACAGGAGTTTGTTTCCTTTTGTTACAATGTTTTCTCAGATCTTTGTCTCAGAGTTCTTTCTGTATAGGGTGTGGAGTGATAACACGGTATAATCAGGAATATTCCCACAAAGGATAGTGAAAAGGACAGTATTTTCTACTTGAGAGTCTTCAGGCCCTGAAACTATGATGAATTGTGTCTGATGGTTTACACAGAGCACGGAGAAATTAAATTGAATAGGATTAGTGCAGATAAGACAGAAATGAATTGAGGAAACCAGTAAGTTTTCTCGATAACACTGACTAGTTCTAAGTCATACATTTTAAATATCATACCCCCTGAGAGCTTTCTCTGATAGCCAAGATTGAGTTCCCTCCTAAATATTCCCATAGGACCTTGATCTCCTATTTTGTTTGTTTGTTTGTTTATTTATTTATTTATTTGAGATGGAGTCTTGCTTTGTCGCCCAGGCTGGAGTGCAGTGGCATAGCGTGATCTTGGCTCACTTCAGCCTCCGCCTCCTAGGTTCAAGCAATCCTACCACCTCAGCCTCCCAAGTTGCTGGGATTACAAGCATGTGCCACCATGCCCAGCTAATTTTTGTATTTTTGGTAGAGATGGGGTTTCACCATGTTTGCCAGGCTGGCCTCGAACACCTGACCTCAAGTGATGCACCCACCTCAGCCTCCCAGAGAGCTGGGATTACAGGCGTGAGCCACTGCACCTGACCTCATTTATCACATCACCATGAATTAGGCTTATCTGTGTTCTCTCCATACGACTGCCCCCTACTAGAAGGTAGCGACAGTAGCTTATTCTCCCATTGCCTCTGTAGAAGAGCTCAATCTCACTGACAGTTTTTAACACATAAATATCAAATACTTCTTTTTCCTACTCTTCTAGCCTTTCAAATTACATATAATTTAGTTTTTTTTGTATCGCTTGAGTTGCCCTCAACTGCTCACATAAGCATTCAATAGGTTGCTGTGATCAATCTGTAATCCTTTAAATAACTGTTGAGGCCTAGAAATTCTAGTAATCAATACAGAAATTAGAACTCAAAGTGTTCTCTACTTTTATTTTTTATTTTTGACAATTTTTGCCCTTGATACAGAGATTTAGTGATTGCCTAATCACTTTAAACAAATATTTCCTTATCTCATATAAGATAATTACATTGATAAGATAGAAAAACAATTGGCAATTAAAATATGAAACCCAAGAGAAGAATAAAGGAATAGTTATCTGAGAAGGGTAACAATTAGCTTTCATCACTTTAACCAGAAATAAGCTGAAACTGAGAAGAAAACAAAATACGGTGAAACATTAAACATCCATTTGAGTGCCTACCTGTTCATGTCAAGCACTATGCTAAGCAATAGTAAGAGGGTTGATCTTATTCTCATAAAGCTCAAATAATGACTTAATTTTATTTGTGCTAAATTCTAAGAAGGAAAAGTATAAGGTGTCACAGGCTCTTCTAACGATGATAAAAAGCCATGAAACAAGGTAATGGGATCAGATGAGATGGATGTAATGAAGAATTATGTATGTAAGCTGAAACAGAGATCATCTGATTGTTTCTTACCCTAATTTTTTAATCTGAAGAATTGGATGAAGAGGTAAAGTTAAATTTTTCCTCCATAAGAATAGAAATTATGTTAGAAAATGTAGGCCAGGTGCAGTGACTCATGACTGAAATCCCAGCACTTTGGGAGGCCGAGGTTGGAGGATTGCTTGAGGCCAGGAGTTCAAAACCGGCCTGGCAACATAGCAAGACCATATCTCCAAAACTTTAAAAAAAAAAAAAAAAAAATTGCCTTTCACAAGAGTAACAAACATCTAATTTTGAATAAACTTAACAGATATATTCAGGAACTTTATAAATATTTTAAAACTCTACCAAATATTTTTAAAGACTTTCATAAATGACAAGATTTAAACCTTTAAAATATAGGAGTTTTTTGTTGTTTGTTTTGAGACTGAGTCTCCGTCTGTCACCCAGGCTGGAGTGCAGTGGCATGATCTCGGCTCACTGCAACTTCTGCCTCCCGGGTTCAAGTGATTCTCCTGCCTCAGCCTCCTGAGAAGCTGGGATTACAAGTGCACACCACCACACCTGGCTAATTTTTGTATTTTCAGTAGAGATAGGGTTTCACCATGTTGGTCAAGCTGTTCTCAAACTCCTGACCTTGTGATCCACCTGCCTCAGCCTTGCAAAGTGCTGGGATTACAGGCATGAGCCACTCATCGCGCCTGGCTAAAATATAGTTTTTGAAAAGTTAGTTCCAAAAAAAAAAAAAAAAAAAGTTCAAGGCCAGGTACTGTGGCTTACACCTGGTAACTCCGGCACTTTGTGAGGCAGGAGGATCACTTGAGCCCAGGAGTTCAAGACCAGTCTGGGCAACATAGTAAGATGCTGTCTCTACAAAAAGAAAAAAAAAAAAAAAAAAAACAGCCAGGTGTGGTGGTGCATGCCTGTAGTCCCAGCTACTCAGGAGGCTGAGGTGGGAGGATCCCTTGAGTACAGGAGTTCAAAGCTTCAGTGAGCTATGATTGTGCCACTGTACTCCAGCCTGGGCTACAGAGCAAGATGCTGGGTCAATTTTTTTAAAAAAGTTCAAGTGTTTTTTGAGTCACTAGCTGTAATTTTTGGGAACAACCATTAAATCTGAAGATTGGAAAAGCAGAAAGCATGTTAAGAGAGTTAGAATATTCTCCTGATGCACAAAGTATGAATCACTTTCTGACCACAAAGTTTTTCCATGGTACGTCTTTATAAGGCCTGCTACGAGGGGAATTCTGGAAACAGGAGGAATTCTAGTGATTTAGTGGAATACAGAGGGTGGGGCATCTTGAGGTGGCCCTGGGAGAGAATGAGTTTGGCAGGTGTGATGGGAGCATAAAAGGGAGTGATGGAAGGTGAGGTTAAAAAAGGTAAATAGGGACTATGTGTGGAGGCTCACACCTGTAATCCCAGTAGTTTGGGAGGCCAAGGCGGGAAGATTGTTTGAGCCCAGGAGTTTGAGGTTACAGTGAGCTATGATCAAACTAAACTGTAGCCTGGGCGACAGAGTGAGACCTTGTCACAAAAAAATAAATATGATCTTTTTTCACCTGTCTGTCATTACTCCCCTTTATGCATCTAATGTTCTGGCCTATCTGGGAATGGGTGAGGAGTTAGATATGGGAGGTTGCTGAAATAGCAGTCGGACTTTAACATTGATGGCTTATTGGGAATAAGTGAAAGAGAGGAGGCATAAGTAATTCTAAGATTTCAAGTCACAAAAAGCAAAACAACTATAGTTGGAACAAGCTTTGTACTCTGACCTACACCCCCATGATTATTTTTAGTTTGTGGCAGGCTAAATGTAACAGAGTTAGTCTGTGCTTGTGGCCAGACTGATACTAACAATAAATGGGATTGTAGTATTTTATAATTTCAAAATTTGGCTTAAGTAGAATTAGATAATTGGAATTGGAAGGGGCCATCTAGTTTCACATACCTTCATTTTACATGCGAGTTTACTGAGGCTCACAGAGTTTAATTGGCTTTTCCCAAGGTTCTCAGGGCTAGTTTATTACGAAGATGAAATTAAAATCCAGGTCTTCTGGCTTCTAGTGCAGCAATTTTCATACTTTTTGCAAGTTGCTTCATATTATTTTCATTTGATTTTTGTTTTATTGAGAGATCTGTGAATTTCAGGATATATTACAACTGAAAATGCTGATCTTTAAGATCTGTTATTTAGCTATCAAAATCTAGGGGAAAGATCCAAGTTAAATATGGAATTTAAACAGATTGGCAAATTTATCTTCTAAACAGATGATTTCAGAATAACACAAAATAAGTAATTGCTTGATCATAATAGCTGTGCTTAGTTGACTACAGTTCTCATTGTGTGAGAATCGACTGAACTAAAACCAGTTTAATCTGGCTCTGAGAAATATTCTATACTTGGCTACCTGAAGTTAATGATGATAACCACAGAGTCATCCAATAAAACATTAATTAAAACATTACTTTAGTGTTAAATCCCACTACTTGATTGTTACCTTTATCAAACGATACTGCCTTTGGCAGAGTTACTATTTCAAAGAGGAAACAGAGCAATATGAAACTTACTTTGTGGGGAAAAAAATCAGAAAATGTGTTGTTTCTGTTCTTACCAACCTTATAACAAGGTGATATCTTTACAACTTCCATTTACAATTAAATTATAATTTTTTCCATCTCAAATAATTGATCTTCCTGTATTTGCACAGAGAGTAATGAATGCATCCAGTCATACAAACAGTTACAAGAGTGGCATTGCCTGCCTCCTTCAACTGGTTAAATGACTGAAGGAACTGGTGGGTATTCTTTCTTGATGTGATTACATCATCTCATTTTCTTTTTGGCAAGCTATCATTCTCATACACTTCTGGTCCATCACCCCCTTTTTTAGAACTGATAATTTTCTACTTTTGTGGAACATGGTCTCTACCCTCCCATCATTGCTCCTTCAAATGATAGATAAGCTTCTCTTGGGCTGATCAAGATGGGAGCAGTGGAAAGGAAGAGAAAGACCCCATAGCACTGTAGGTGGGCTCTTGGTTACTATTCACACAGAGAGTGAAGTCAAACAACTTTCAGCTCAGTGCCTTTTGGCAGCCTTTCTCATAAAATATCCAGTGTTGATTCATCTCATTGTTTACAATACAGGTTTACTTTAACCAATCTTTATTAAACATACATTTTGATGGAAATATTTTAACTTTGATTAATGTACAAACTGACTAGAAATATGTAAGCATAAGTTACGAATACAGTTCTTATAAACACCTGTACCTGTAGCTGTTTTATTTTTTCTTCAAATAAGAGGTTTGTGATAAATGGTTTCATTCTCCAAGACTGGATATCTTTTCAAAAGATGCTTAAAAGGACTGCAGTAAACATGGTAGTACAGGTATCTCTTTGACATACTGATTTCATTTCCTTTGAATGTATATTCAATAATGGGATGCTGGATCATATATGGTAGTTCTATTTTTAAGTTTTTGATGAACCTTCATAGTGTTTTCCATAATGGCTATACTATTTGATCATTATACAGTATATAAATGCATTGAAACATCACACTGTTACCCCATAAATATGTATAATTATGTCAGTTATAAATAAAAATTTAAAAGAAGCTGAAAATCATTCAAATAGTTTACTCACTTTGTTTTCAGATCTAGTAGTATATATTGCATTTAAATCAAAATCTGATAAAACTGATAATTTTAGGATAATCATATTTAGTTTATTTTAAAATGTACATAGTCTACATTTTAAATCTCTGATGTAAGATTGCTGCTTTTTTTTTTTTTTTTTTTTGAGACTGAGTCTTGCTCTGTTGCCTAGGCTGGAGTTCGGTGGCAGGATCTCGGCTCACTGCAACCTCCACCTCCCAGGTTCAAGTGATTGTCATGCCTCAGCCTCCCAAGTAGCTGGGGTTACAGGTGCCCACCACCACACCTGGCTAATTTTTGTATTTTTAGTAGAGATGGGTTTTCACCATGTTGGCCAGGCTCTTCTTGAACTCCTAACCTCAGCCTCCCAAAGTGCTGGGATTACAGGTGTGAGCCACCTCACCTGGCCCACACTATAGTTTAATTGGAAGCTTTTTTGTTAGTAAAAGATAAAAGAGTAATGTCTTAAAATTGACATTTTAGATTTGATTAGTTAACAATAATAATTACACATGAATGACTGTTACGTATATGATAGGCCTATTCTTGGAAGTACAGTGTGATGGTTAATATGTGGGCTTTGGGCAAGTATCTTAACTTTTACTGTATTCTAAGTATTTTGTGAAGATTAAATAAGAAAAAATATTCATCGTCTAGGCATGGTGGCTCACACCTGTAATCCCAACACTTTAGGAAGCTGAGGCTGGCGGATCACGAGATCAGGAGTTCAAGACCAGCCTGGCCAACATGGCGAAACCCCATCTCTACTAAAAATACCACACACAAAAAAAATTAGCTGGGTGTGGTGGTGGGTGCCTGTAATCCCAGCTGCTTGGGAGGCTGAGGCAGGAGAACCCCTTGAACCCAGAAGGCGGAGGTTGTAGTAAGCCGAGATTATGCCATTGCACTCCAACCTGGGCCACAAGACCAAGACTCTGTCTCAAAAAAATAAATAAATATTCATCACAGAATCTGGCATAGAGTAAGAGCCTAAGAAGTGTTAGCCATTATTATAACATTATAACAGTGTTAAAACTGCATGATTGATCCACAGTCACAAACCAGAAAGCAGTTACCAGCAATCTTCGATGTAAATGAAATAATTCATCTGTCTTTTCAACTATTTTCTATAGATAAGACCTTTTACAAACAGAAACCTGACAGGCACTAAATTGCTATTTCCCAGACTATTGTATTTATAGAATGCTAAAATCTGCCATTGTACAATATATTATACTACTCATTAGAGACTCTTATTCTGGCATATCTCTAAAATATAGAAACCTGATACAAATATTCAGTAGTCCAGTCCAGGGAAATTTTGTCCAAGAAACTCAGCACCAGAGATTATATGAGAAACAAGGTTATTGTCAGTAGACTTTGAGAATGTCAGTTACTATGAGAACTGTGCTTCCCTTAACCACTTAACAGTTTTTTTGCTTGTAGTACAAGTTCAGGAACAGATGATATTACAGAATTGGCACTTATCCCTTCTAGTAACTAGTCTGATTTTCAGGCCCTGAAGACTTGTAAATATATTCATACTTACCAGATAGTAAAATACTTAATATAAAAGATACACTTTTAATTTAAGCCTATTTGGGTGGACTTCTTTTTTGGGGGGGAGACAATAAAGACTCATCTGAGCTTTGATACTTTTCTTTTTTTGCTTGAAGTCACTTTCAAGTTGCTTTCTCCAGTAATTTTTGGGTTTTTTTCCTTCATAATCTATGCTTCTCAAGGGCGGCTTCTTAAATACAATTTTAGAGTAAGTGAATACATTATTTTTTAAAACAGTGCAAAATAAGTATATGTTTTTCTGGCCTTTATAGAAGGTAATTTTTTAAAATTAGTAATAAGATTTGTTTTTAGAGCAGTTTTATGTTCACAGCAAAACTCTGAAGAACTTTCCCATATATCCTTTGTCTCCACATGCACACAACCTTCCCATTACTGATATCCACTCACCACAGTAGTACTTTTTTTTTTTTTTTTTTTTTTTTTTGAGGCAGAGTCTCACTCACTCTGTCGCCCAGGCTAGAGTGCAGTGGTGCGATCTTGGCTCACTGCAACTTCCGCCTCCTGGGTTCAAGTGATTCCCCTTCTCCACCTCCCAAGTAGCTGGGATTACAGGTGCTCACCACCACACTCAGCTAATTTTTGTATTTTTTGTAGAGTTGGGGTTTCACCATGTTGGCCAGGCTGGTCTCAGACTCTTGACCTCAGGTGATCTGCCCATCTCAGCCTCCCAAAGTGCTGGGAGCCACCGTGCCCCGGCCCACAGTGGTACTCTTTTTTAACACCATCACCCAGAGTCTGTAGTTTACATTAGGGTTTACTCTTGGTGAATAGGATATGTATTTTTTCTGGCGTGTTATAGAAGATAAGTATTTTTAAATATATGGCTGTTTCTTAAATAAGAAATAATTTGAAAAATGGCATATTCTTCAGCAAACAAGTTTGTTGCTTTAAAATTTATTCGGCACTCATGGTTCATTCTAAATTAAGTAAAAAATAAAATTTCCTTGAGAAATTTATATCATATGCTATTCATCAAACCAAGATAATCTTATAAACCTTCTCAACCTGATAAAGAACATCTATGAAAATCTATACCTAATATACTTCAGTGGTGAAATATTGAATATTTTCTTACTGAGATCAGAAGGAAGACACTCAAGCTGCTTTTATACCACATTGTATAGCTAGCCATTACAATAAGGCAAGAAAAAGAAGTAGAAACATAAAGACTGGAAAGAAGTAACATTACATTACAGTGATATGATTGTTTATGTAGAAAATCCTAATATTCAGGATACAGGAGTGACTGGGAGAGCTTCCGTTCTTACAGGAAGTCACTGGTTATTAGCTGTAATAGCAATACTCTAATAATAAATGTCTGCCTGAGAGAGTAAGGGAGGCTTCACCTCTGTTTCTACTAAGTGACTTTTAAACTGCTTTAAAAAGTGTAAGAGTTTGGGCTCTTATTAGTATATAGTGGGGTCCATTATGGAGATTTAATCCAATATAATCATATTTACATTTTATAGAATTCTAACAAGAGAGGTAAAGATGGGAAGAGTAAGAGATGAGATGCAGAGAGACCAATGAAAGAGATGATGGCCTTAGTAGCATTGGCAGTGAGGACTAAACTTGGCTAGAGCTATTAGGAGGTACAATTTATAAGACCCAATTACTAAGTTTTTGGCTCGGGTGATTGAGCATGGATAATGGTAAATAGGAAGCTTCAGAGGATGAGCACATTTGGGGTTGGGAGAGCAGGGGTAGGAGTATGAAATGATGTTGGACTTCATGAATGCTACGTGTATGTATCATTTTCCTTTTCCGTTTATTCCTCATTCTTTTTGTCTTAATTTTCTCCCTTTTTCTCCTGTCCCCCAACTTGACTTCGCCATGCCATGGAACAGAAGATTTTTTTTCTCTTTTGGGGTAAGATTGATAATTCAGTCTTTGATACACTTCACTTCTAATCATCATAACAATTAAAGCCATAGAACTTTGATGTTTAACAGCAAACAAAAATGATAAATACATGTAGCATTCACGAAGTCCAACATTTCCTACTCCTACCCCTGATCTCCCAATCCCAAATTTATTCTTCCTCTTAAGTTTCCCTTAGTAAGGTGGTTGGATAGTTACTATAATTGCTGGGAATTCAAGGTACCATTTCTCCAAATGAGTGCCAACCAGAAGTACATACACACAATAATTGGTAGTGGAATACAGTACCACACTATTAATCTGAGCATGCATCCCCAGATTCCCCAAGTGTAAGACTTCTGGAAACCCCAGTTTATTCCTGGTACTTTAACTCCCTCTTTATTAACTGAGAACACCTAGCTCTAGGTGCAGGCCCCACCATGTCTTATCCAGGAATCTAGAGCTAAAGGCAAGACCACTTCCCTTGAGTTTCAGGAAGGAACAGGAAAACTCCCTCTTTATTAACTGAGAACACCTAGCTCTAGGCACAGGCCCCAGCATGCCTTATCCAGGAGTCTAGAGCTAAGGGCAAGACTACTTCCCCTGAGTTTCAGGAATGAACAGGAAATAAGGACTCAAATTCCTGGCTTTTATTTAGCCTTGGTATATTAATCAGCTCAGGCTGCCATAACAAAATACGATAGACTGGGTAACTTAAACAACAGAATTTTGTTTTATCATAGTTCTGGAGTTTGGGAAGCCCAAGAGCAAGATGCCAGCTGATTTTATTCTGGTGAGGCACTCTTGCTGGCTTGCTCGCATGGCTTTTATGTGAGCCTTCATCTTTTAAGATAATATAAAGAATATAATATTCCTTTGTATTCTCAGTTGTACGGGATTAGGACCCTGTTGGTATAACCCCATTTAATCTTAATTACCTCCTAAAAGCCCTGTCTCCAAGTACAGTCCCCTTGAGGGTTAGGGCTTCAACATATGAATTTTGGAAGGGACACAGTTTAGCCCATAGCACTTGGTAACCTCATTTCAGAGTTAAGGGTGGTGCAATGACTATCAAAATTACCAGTCATTTAATTTCCAAATATTTTGAGATTTTCCAGATATCTCTTATTGATTTCTAATTTAATTCCATTGTGGTTGGAAAACACTTTATGATTTAAATCCTTATTTTTATTTTTATTTTATTTTTTATTTATTTATTTATTTTTGAGATAGATTCTCACTCTGTCACCCAGGCTGGAGTGCAGTGGTACGATTTTGGCTCACTGCAACCTCCCCTGCCCCCGGGGTTCAAGCGATTCTCCTGCCTCAGCCTCCTGAGTAGCTGGGATTACAGGCACCTGCCACCACACCCGTCTAATTTTTGTATTTTTAGTGGAGATGGAGTTTCACCATCTTGGCCAGGCTGATCTTGAGCTCCTGACCTCATGATCCACCTGCCTTGGCCTCCCAAAGTGCTGGGATTACAGGCATGAGCCACTGTGCCCGGCCGATTTTAATTCTCACTGTGTTGCCCAGGCAGAAGTGCAGAGGCACAGTCGTAGCTCACTGAAGCCGCATACTCTCAGGCCCAAGCTGTCGTCCCACCTCGGCCTCCCAAGTAGCTGGGACTGCAGGCTCACATCACTGAGCCTAGCTAATTTTGTGTGTGTGTATGTGTAGAGACAGGTATCTTATTTTGTTGTCCAGGTTGTTCTTGAACTCCTGAGCTCAAGTGATCCTCCCACTTCAGCCTTCCAAAGCGCTGACATTACAGGTGTGAGCCACTGCACCTCGTCTAAATTCTTTTGAATTTATTGAGACTTGTTTCATGTCCCAGAATATGATCTATCATGGTAAATGTTTTGTGTGCATCTGGTAAGAATCTACATTCTGCTTTTGATGGTGGAGTGTTTTATAAGTGTCAAGTTTTCTATATTTTTAGTGATACTTTGTTAATTGTTCTATTGATTATTATTGAAACAGGGTATGTTGAAATCTCCAAATAAAATTGTAGGTGTTTCTATTTTTCCTTACAGTTCTGTTGGTGTTTGCTTCATATATTTTGAAGCTATGTTGTTAGGTGCCTAAGTGTTTAGGGCTGTTACACACTCTTGGTGATTGGCTTATCATTATGAAATAGACCTCATCACTAGCAATATCACTTTTTTCTGAAATCTATTTAATCTGATATTAATATAACCACTCCAGCTTTCCTTTGATTAGTGTTAGCATGGTATATATTTTTTTAACACTTAACTTTTAACCTATTATTTCTTTATATTCAAAATTGACATCTGGCCAGGCACCGTGGCTCACACCTATAATCCCAGCACTTTGGGAGGCCAAGACGAGCGAATCACCTGATGTCAGGAGTTCGAGAGCAGCCTGACCAACATGGTGAAACCCCGTCTCTACCAAAAATAAAAAAATTAGCTGGGCGTGGTGGCATGTGCCTGTAATCCCAGCTACTCAGGAGGCTGAGGCAGGAGAATTGCTTGAACCCGGGAGGCAGAGGTTGCAGTGAGCCAAGATCATGCCACTGCACTCCAGCCTGGGCAACAGAGTAAGACTCTGTCTCAAAAAAAAGAAAGAAAGAAAGAAAAAGAAAAATTGACATCTTGTAAGCAGCATATATTGGGTCTGGCTTTTTTTAAAAAAAAAATCTAATCTCACAACCTCTGCCTTTTAATAAGATGCTTATACCATTCACATTTAAGGTGATTGTTGATATAGATGGGCTTAGATCCACAAAATACAATTTTATTTGTCCCATATTTCTTTGCGCCTTTTTCTCTCTTTTTCTTTTTTACTCACTTTGTTGCCCAGGCTGGAATGCAGTGGTGCAATCTTGGCTAGCGAGTCTGCTGCCTCAGCCTCCCAAGTAGCTGGGATTACAGGCTTACGCCACCATGCCTGACTAATTTTTGTATTTTTAGTAGAGACACTTTCAACATGTTGGCCAGGCTGGTCTCGAACTCCTCACCTCAGGTGATCCGCCTGGCCTGGCCTACCAAAGTGCTGGGATTACAGGCATGAACCACCGTGCCTGGCCCCTTTTTCACTCTTTTTCTAAGCTCTTTGGATTTTTTTTTTTTAATTCTATTTTATCTCATTTGTTAACTTCTTAGTTATACCTCTTGGATTTTGTTTTGTTTTTTACTACTAGTTACTTTAGGGTGCACATTATTTTTAACTTGCTATAGGCTACCTCCAAGCAATAATATGCCACTTTGTGTATAGTATAAGAACCTTCCATTTCACCTTCTTTGGGCCTTTATGCTATCATTACGCATTTTATATCTAGACTGTTATAAATCCCACAATGCATTGTGATTATTTTTCCTTTAAATAATTACATTTAAAAGTGATTTTTAAACTTAGAAAAAATTATATTTACGTACATGATTTTGTGATTTCTAGTGCTCTTTGTGTAGATAATGTTATTTTCCTTCTGTCAGAAGAACTTCCTTGATAGTGCAGGTCTGCTGATAGTGATTTTTTTTCGGTGCTTTGATATCTAAAAAAAGTATTCTGCTTTGGTTTTTTAAATCTAATTGATGGGATTTTTTCTTTCACTGCTCTCCATTTCTCTGGAGCTTGCTTTCTGTGTGCTACTCTCTCCTCTTCGGTGCTTTAACTGCTTAGAACCTTCCCTTCTCATTCTTTTGCCATCAATTTAGGGAGACTGCTGGCCTCTGTGTGGCTTTCCCAGTGCTTCAGTCTGGAAACTTGCTCCAGACAGTAAGGTGGGGCAGTTGTTGGTCTCACCCGTTTATTTCCCCATCTGGATAACAGTCCTGTCCTGTCTGCTGGTCAATGTCTGAAAACAATTCTTTTATGTATTTTGAGTGGTTTAAAGTGTGAGAATAAATTAGATCTGTTACTCTGTCCTGGCTGAAAACAGCCCAGTGATTTTCAAAGTCAGTTAGCCACCCCACCAGCCTTGTGGAAAAATTCAAAAAGGAGTGAATATAGAAATCAGGTTTTCCCTCCAGCCTATCACCTAGTAGGAAGATAAGGCTTATGGTAAAGTCCTGTCCTCTCTATGTATACAGGCCCAACCTGAATAAAGAGAAAAGGTTCCCTTCTCCCCTAACACATACCATTCCCATTTCATAAATGAAGAAATGAACTAACATGCCTGAACTTGCTCAGATTGAACTTATTGGATCTTACTCCCTTCTTTGTAAAATTGAATTCTACAGTAAATGTTTTACTTACAACAGTTACAAAACAGTTATTAAAGGACAATTTTATTTTCAAATCTTTTGTATGAATTTTAGTTATCACTTCTCCTTGGCCATCAGTTATGTTACGTATAATCCCATTTCATTTCTTAAGGGGGGAAGATTTTATGCTTCATGACATTCCTTGAATAAAATATATTGAGAATGAAATACTTCATGAAATCAGTAGTTTCTTAATTTATATTCTGGTCCTTTGTATAAAAGCTTTGCTAAGAATATCTTCTGAATGTATGGAGCAGTATGTTTATAGTCAGTTTTAAAATAAATGCTTGTCAGCTACACTGGGCTTGCTGTTTAAAGGTCAAATATTAACTGAAAACTAATCTAATAATTCCTATCATAGCAAAGTGTGCCAAAAATCAAAGGGCAGTTTTTTTTCCCCATAAATTTCTCAGGGGCGAGAATTATTATTTCACCTTTCCCAGAGTTACTCGGTATTTGGATTTTTATGCCTACTTGATCAAAAAAGCCTATTCTTTTCTCCTAGTTATGCTACAGTGTTTTACCATCACAGTTCCATAGAAAAGTATCAGATTTCAGTATTTCAGGTATAAGATTAGTTATAATTTTGGAATCTTATTTAACCCTTAGTAAAATTAACCTTTATGGTGTTATTAAACAGAAGAAATTATTATAAGCAACACGGTTCTCAAGCAATAGATCATCTCTTACTAGAGAAATAAAAATTAAGAGAACTACTTGCTTAAGTTGTAGTTAGTATTTTATGCTCACTAAATTGAGGCACTGTAACTTTTGAACAGTATCATGAACTAAAATTCAGATGAAATTAGTCTTTTCCACTTTAAAATGTTTTTAGTCAATGGGTATACAGCTACCTTCCTATAATGAAGGGAAAATTATTTAAGAAATACTGTCTGGTCAGGTACAATGTATTCCCAGCACTGTCAGCCTTTACCTGTAATCCCAGCACTTTGGGAGGCTGAAGCTGAAGGATCACTTGAGGCCAGGAGTTTGAGACCAACCTGGGCAACATAGCAAGGCTCCTGTCTCTACAGAAAAGTTTAAAAAAATAGCTGGGCATGATGGCACAATCCTGTAGTCCTTGCTACTTGGGAGGCTGAGGATCGCTTGAGTCCAGGAGTTTGAGGTTACAATGGGCTATGATTGTTCTACTGCACCGCAGCCTAGGCAACAGAGCAAGACTCTGTCTCCAAAAAAAAGAAAAGGAAAAAGAAAATACCGTCATTATTCTTGGCTAGGTGTAATATTGATTTATATAACTAGCTTCCTCATAATGTAGAATTAATCACTTCCACAAATATTTCTGAGTGCCTATCATGTGCCAGTCATAGTTCCCGGATGTTAGGTCTGTGTTAGTCAGCAGAACTGACCAAAATCTCTGCCCCTGTGGAATTTACAGAAAGCAGATGGGTAATAACCATATTAAATAAGTAAATAATAACAGTTTGTAAAAAGGATTCACTTGCCAATAGAATTGATTTAAATTCTGCCACAAACAAGGAAGTCCATGATTTCTAGAGAACTACATTACACAATGCAGGTAATGCCCCAGTGAAACAAGTGATAATTGTACAACTTTATGATGGAATAGTTCTATTGCATATTTACTGACATTTATCCCCACAGTAAATATTATGCTCATGTAAAAGTAAAGGACTGCCTATTCAATTTCAAAACACATTTTGGACCATGCAATTTATTGGGTCAGCATTGTGTTTTAGAACATTTTAGTTATTTGTCCAGCCAACAAGGAAATCTAACTTTTTGTCTGTAGCTTTCAGTTTGGGTGTTCAATTTGAGATATGTTGCTTGCTTTAAAACTTGCTTCTTACATTAAAAAATGTAAAATGCTTTCTAGAAATTATATATATATGGCAAATTAATTTACCATAACACACAGGCTTAGATGTTTGTCTTATTACTTGGATTTATCAGCTTTGTATCCTATGGAAAGTTAAACAATATTATAAGTTGAATATTGCCTTTTGTCCCTTTATACCATAATTCTTCACCTTAATATTTTCATCAACTCATAAAGAAAGATTTTTTTTAAGAAGTGGTGTAATTCGATAGTTAAAGAAAGCTAGAACAAAAGAGGTTAATACGGAGAATGTGGACCTCATGAAATCCAACGCAGTGATTATTTTTCACTAACTAGTACTGCCTTACAAACAGTGAGACCTTGGCAAGAGTGAGATGTTGTGCAGAATTCCCAGACTTCAGTTTTCTATATACATGCTGAAATTTTCAAAACAGGTTTATTTTGTCATACATGAGACAATGTAAATTTTTTAAAATTATGAAGCATATCATACCTACAAAGGTCTTCGTTTTGATTTCAATTCTTAGTTACTTATCCTTCTAGTCTTTTCTGGTTTTTTATTTTTTAATTTTTTTTAGACAGAGTCTTGCTCTGTTGCCCAGGCTGGAGTGCAGTGGCGCAATCTCAGCTCCCTGCAACCTCTGCCTTGCGGGTTCAAGCGATTCTCCTGCCTCAGCCTCTCGAGTAGCCGGGATTAGAGGCGCCCGCCACCAAACCCAGGTAATTTTTTTATTTTTGGTAGAGGCGGGGTTTCACCATGTTGGCCAGACTGGTCTCGAACTCCTGATCTCATGATTGCCCGCCTCAGCCTCCCACAGTGCTGGGATTACAGGCATGAGCCGCCATGCCTGGCTTTTTTTTTTTTTAAACTACCCTTACTTCCACTGAGGCTTTTTAGGGCATGAAAGGATTCTGTATGATACTATCATGGTGGATACATGTCATTAACATTTTTCCAAACCCAGAAAATATATGACATCCTGAGTGAACCCCAACATATACTATGGACTTTGAGTGATTATGATGTGTCAGTGTAGGTTCATCAAGTGTAACAAATGTACCACTCTTTTGGGGTTGTTCATAATGGAGGAGGCCATACAGGTGTTGGGGAGCGGGTATAATCTCTGTACTTGCCACTCAGTTTTGCTGTAAACTTAAAACTGCTCTTAAAACGTCTTTATATGACCTCTAACATGATACTGAATTTTTAAAAAAACCTTTAGTTAAAAGCAAACCAAAAAAACCCTTACCAATGACTTACGTTTGAATTGTTAAACAGCCAGGAAGGGAATGTGGACAGCACTTACAGTTTGAAGGCTTTCTATAATTAAGAATTTGAATTGGCGAGGGGAAGACGTTTGT
Source organism: Piliocolobus tephrosceles (assembly GCF_002776525.5). NCBI lineage: Eukaryota > Metazoa > Chordata > Mammalia > Primates > Cercopithecidae > Piliocolobus > Piliocolobus tephrosceles. The sequence continues at coordinate 74,950,451 of NC_045439.1, forward strand.
TATGGCAGCCAATTTTAGTCTTCTAGGAAGAGAATGGCCTTTCAGGATTGTATAAAGGAGGAGATTTACCTTCCTTAGCTTCAGGTTTTTGTGGTCTGGAAAATGTATTTGTTCACAATTGAGTGAAAAATTAAGTAGTTGCATAAAGTAGATCGAAATTTATTTAATGAAGTCATCAATTGTACTATTATTGAAATAGAGTCTTTGTTCGTGTTGTACTTTCATAGCAATTTAAGTAGTTAAAATTATTGTAATGGAAGATACATAAAAACTAATCACATGACATTCATTTCTTTGTCATGTAAGCTTTTAATCTATTCATAATATCATTTGAGGAGTTTAAATAACATTAAAAATATGCCTTTTTAAAAGTTTTGCTGTATCTAGGATAGTGTTTTTCAAAAACGATATCACATTGTAGTTGTTAAATTACTGTAGTAAATAGTTATGGTAACAAATTCAGATTGACAGGTAATTACTGTTTTACGTTTTGCAGTATTTACAGAAGTGAGAAAGGTATTAGTACCCATTTTATTACTTAGCTGTAATTGACTTAGAGAACATCACAGAAAATCAGTGTGGCCTGAGTTCTGAGTACACCGCCCTGGCATGGCTCATATCAGAGGAGCATCTTCTGTGTTTCCAGAATTCTCTTAGGTTCTTTTTAAGTCTTTTGTCTAGAAATACTTGGATTTTAACATTACTTAGATTCGTTGTTCCAAGAAGCTCAAAGAGCTTTATAAAATACTATTAATCTTAAAATATCTAAAATCATTGAGTGGATATTTTATATTGATTTTGTTCATAATCAAGAGTGTGTGTGGGCCTGATAGAATGTCTGCAGACATGAAGAACAGCATTAGATATATCTAAGAGACATTTTAGAGCACTGGAAAGAATTAAATTCCAAATTCCCGCATGTCTTGTCAGTCACCAAGCCTGCTTTTCTTTCCTTCATTTCTTCCATTGGTGATTCTAGTTGTCCTATTCATTCACAATCGAGAATTAGCAATTAGAGAATTAGCCAAAGATTTTTCCTTTGGCTTCTGTGAGATCTAGTGTGATGAAATCTGCCTCTCAAAATTACTTGAGGTTGAAAGGGACCTACTTTTAGCATTTTATTGAAGACACTATCAGATGGCAGAATTGGCTATTAAGTGGCATTATAAATTCTCTTGAGATGCTGATGTCTGAGGCCCAGGAACATACATAAATGTAATAATTTCAGTCCATGTGTTAACAACTCTTTATTAAAATCAGTGTGAATAAGTTAAATTCTGTTTTTAAAAATCATAGTAAAATAAAAGCAAAAGGACTTCTTATGCATTCTGACCACCTTCAATCTGACATTTTTTCTCCCTTAATGTAGGGCTAATAATCTTGAGTTTGCCTGTCTTATAATGTGTGAATTCTTCAGCTGGTCATACTTCAAGATAGATCAAAGTTGATTTACAAGTGCTAGTGCCTTTCAATAAGCTAAGCTAAATCACTACTTTATGCCTGCTTTCATTTTGCTTGTGTATTTACTGAGTACTTCCTATGTGTCAAGCAGTGTCCTAGGCACTGGTAATAAAATGATGAATATTTAGACCTGCCTCTTTGCTCATAGAGTTTATAGTCGAGTTAGAGGCAAACAGGCCATTACAATAAGGTAATTGAAATTTAACTTAAATCAGTGATTAGAAGTTGGCAAATGTTCAGTTTCTTCATTGAAAAATGTGCAGTTTGTGACAGGGTACTCTTCAGTTAAGTTGTCTACCCTTCTCCTTCCCTTCCCTCTTAGGTATTTTCTAACTCATTCACAGACCTTCTTTTGCAACTTTGAAAGTATCAGGTTTAGAATTTGGGTGACTGTAGCAAACAGGAGTCTATCAAATATGGTTGACATTGAGGAAACACAACTAATGTTATGTCTCATTGACAAAAATAGGGCTCAGAGGGGTTGCATGGACAGAGAAACAAAGCATTCTGGCAGGAAAGCAGAATAGAGAACTGGAAAACCTAGTTAGAATTCATAGGAAAACTGGGATTGGGAATTAAATACCAACATGTTTTACAGTAAGGACACCGATCAAACCTCAAGAGGCTGAATAACTGGTACAGAATAGGCAACAAGAACGACCTTGGGCCGGGCGCGGTGGCTCAAGCCTGTAATCCCAGCACTTTGGGAGGCCAAGACGGGCGGATCACAAGGTCAAGAGATCGAGACCATCCTGGCTAACACGGTGAAACCCCGTCTATACTAAAAAAAAAACAAAAAAAAACTAGCCGGGCGAGGTGGCGAGCGCCTGTAGTCCCAGCTACTCGGGAGGATGAGGCAGGAGAATGGCATAAACCCGGGAGGTGGAGCTTGCAGTGAGCTGAGATCCGGCCACTGCACTCCAGCCTGGGCGACAGAGCGAGACTCCGTCTCAAAAAAAAAAAAAACCCTTTACCTTTCCTTCCCTCTCTCCCCTTTTTTTTTTTTTTTTTTTTTTTTTCCAGCTTTCCCTTATCTTTTCTCCCACAGAAGCTGCTTATTTCCCTTTGATGATAAAGGGACCAAGCTTAGTTTTAATTAATTCTAGGTGTTTTTTAATGCACAAAGCAGAACATTAAAACACTTTATATATAACCAGATGTAATTGTACTGTTTTGCCATACATTATAAGGATAATGTTTCTAAGTTGGATATCCTCTTATTTCTGGAACCACATGATCTAGACTTTTTCCATAGTGCTTAAATTGAGAGCTTTAAAAAGGGGAGACATGTGGAACAAAAGGAGTAACTGTCCGAATTCATGTCATACCAATGGGCTTCAAGATGATCCTCCACTTACTGATAAAGTGTGTGGCCTTGGGCAAATGATTTTGTAAATTTAGGATTCTCATCTGTAAAATGGGGAAAGATGTGTATCATAGCATTTAGTTTTATTTTAAATTTAACAAACACATGCAGCATTGTAAAAGTTACTTAAATAATTATCCTTGTAACTGCCCTCTGAAAGTTGATACTATTATCCCCATTTAATTAGGTGAAATATTGAGGAAAGAGATGTTGTGTAAAATCCAAACAACTAGCAAGTAGCAGAGCTGGTTGACAGACTTCAGACAGACTTCAGAGTTGAGCCCTTTACTACTGCTCTATGCTGCTTCATGAGGACTAACTTGATAAAACAATTCACAACTCAGGTTGATGGGGATCATCTTTGTTTAATTGAATGTTTGGGTTTTACATGACAATGAATTTAATAGCCAATTTTCAAAGAGCTAGATTACCATAAAAACATATAACTTGTTTTTTTAGATGGCACCTTATGATATTACAGTATTTTAGTCATAATTTTGAACTTTGGTGGTTATTGTGTAGGTGTAGAGCAGAGATACTTGGTTGAATTTAAACAAACCATGCTTAAGTTCAGAAAACTGCTTTTAAAAGTCAGTCTGTGATAAATTTGTTACTTTTCATAGTTGATAAGTTGATCACTTGTCTTTTTTCATAATAGAGTGCTGAGGATTAAAATAAATAAATTTTGTTGTGGATTAACAAGACCAAGAATAGAGAGTATTTTCATTAGAAAATACTGTTCTGTAGATGAGAATATTCATGTATAACTAATAATAAAATAATAGTGTACACATAAAATTGCTGTTTCACTTATAACCGTGGCCAGTGTTTTTCACACTTGTCACTAATGTCAGCTTTGCCTCTTATTCTCTGCTTGAAGACTTTTCATGGTATACAAAATGACTTGTACTAGGTATTGAGAAACTTGAATTGTAGTTCGCTATTGCCTGGTTTTTAGTATATTATTTAAGCAAGGAAGTTGATGTCTTTGTACCTTATTTTCCTCATCTGGAAGTAAAGTAGGTTAGGCTAAGATGATTTCTAAGATCCTTTACAATTCTCACTTAAAACAGGTACACATGGCCAGGTGCAGTGGCTCCTACCTATAATCCCAGCACTTTGGGAGGCCAAGATGGGTGGATCACTTGAGGTTAGGAGTTTGAGACCAGCCTGACCAACATGGTAAAACCCCATCTCTACTAAAAATAAAAAAAAATTAGCTGGATATGGTGGCAGGTGCCTGTAATCCCAGCTACTCTGGAGGCTGAGGCAGGAAACTTCACTTGAACCCAGGAGGCAGAGGTTGCAGTGAGCCAAGATCGCACCACTGCACTCCAGCCTGGGTGACAGAACAAGACTCCGTCTTAACAACAACAACAAAAAAAACCGGTACACATAACATATTCCTTGGAGATTGGAACACATAAATGAGAAGCCAAAAATATTTCAGTGATTGTGAAATTTAACCCATTAGTAGATATATGTCCATAACATGTTAAGAAAACTCAAAAAAAATGAGTAGGTTGATATAACTATACAGCTGTCAAATCGTGCTGAATTTTTCCTGAAGTGTGGTTCATTTGCACTGATATGTCCTTTCCTTTTTCATGGTCACATTTGTGATTAATGCCCTAAGTTTTGGAGAAGTTTGGCTGAAGTTAACAGTACAGTCTGTCCATGGAACAGAGTGAAATTTTACCCATAAGAAGGTGAAATTCATGACTTTTAGTTGGTACACCAACACCCTACAGTAACCATTTATAGCCTAGATGGCTTCTGTAAATTCTGGGGAAGAGTACAAAGTAAGTCAAAAATCAGTGTGGAAAGGAGTTAGGAATGGGCTTTTTCATAGAAAAGAGTGGGAGTCCAGAAAATTTTGAGTTCGTGGGAAGGAGAGGAGGAAGTCATGCTTGATAGGTTAAAAAAAAAAAACAAAAACAAAAACAAAAACGTTTAAGCTTGAGAGGATTGTAATGGAATGGCTTTTTGGGAAGATTAATCTGCATTAGGATTCAAGATGGATAAGGAGATGCCTAGAGTCCTAGACAATAGCTAGGAAACTTGTAGTAATTCAGGTATAAATTAATAAGAACCTAACTAGGTAACTGTTTGGGGGATAAAAAGGAAGAGTTTAATTCCGAGAAAAATGTAAAACAAATCAAAATTTAGTAATTTCAGGATTATACAGGAGAATCTCCTACCACCTGTGCCGTAGACTTACAAGGGAAGCAGTTAAAACTACTTTTAGTCTCATTTTGAGATTTGGAAATAATTCTCTATGAGTGATGATATTGCATATTTAATACTTTTCTAGAAGGGGCTATTGTATTATATCAATGCCCATTGTGTTAAGAGAGGACTAAGAAAGTTGACTTTTGCATTTATCATATATACGCTGCAGAATAATAGTGTATGTCACATTTGTCTAATCTTCCATCATCACTGCCTACTGAGCTCACTATTTTCAAGGTCACCAGTGACTTCCTTATTGTCAAATTCAATGGTCACTTCTTTGTTTATATTTTATTAAACCTCACCAGTGTTTGAGACCATTGATCATGCACTCGTGGAAACTTTCTATTCTCTCGAGGCTTCCATTATACCATACCTGACAGCTCGTTTTGTTGTTCGTCATCTTCTCTAATTGTTGGAGTGCCCCCAGGGCTCTGTCATGAGTTCCCTGCTCTCCTCTATCTACATATTCCTCTAGGTAACTCTTGATTATAAATACTATCCAAATGCCAGCGATCCCCAAAGCTATACCTACAACCCCAGACAACTATAATAACCTCCTAATTAGTATAGCTACTTTCATTCTTTCCGTCTATTCTTTTACCCACATAGCAGCCAGGGTGATCATTTTAAATGTAAATCAGATCATGCATTTCTCTAGTTAAAACCCTCTAATGGCTCCCCATTCCATTTAGAATAAAATCTAAACTTTTTGCCCTATTTTCAAAATCCTTTGTGATCTAGTCCCTGACCACCTTTCTAAACTTTTTTTTTTTTTTTTTTTGACACAGGGTCTCGCTCTGTTGCCCAGGTAGGAGTACAGTGGTGCAATCATAGTTCACTGCAGGCTTGAACTCCTGGGCTCAAGCAGTCCTTCTGCCTCAACCTCGCAAGTAGCTGGAACCACAGGCACATGTTACCACACCTGGCTTTATTTATTATTTTTTTATTTTATTTTATTTTTAAATAGAGACAGGGTCTCACTGTGTTGCCCAGGCTGGTCTCGAACTCCTGGGCTTAAGCAATCCACCCACCTTGGTTTCCCAAAGGGTTGGGATTATGGGTGTGAGCCACCCTGCCTGGCTAAATATCCATCTCTTACTGTTTTCCCTCTCTCCCCACTGCAATTTCAGCCTCATTCACCTTCTAGTTCCTGGAATTTGACCCATTCATTCCCACCTTTGTCATTGCTCAGAATGCTCTTTCCCCTAATTTTTGAATGGTTAGCTCCTTGTCATTTAGATCTCAGCTGAAATGTTACCTGCTTCAAAAAGCCTTCCCTAACCACCTGATAGAAAGCATTGCCAGAATCATTCTCATATCACATCATCCTTTTTATAATTATTGCATAGTACTTAGCATCTGATATTTTATTAATTTGTTTTTGTTTTTCTGTGCCATCACAACAATATAAGCTCCAAGCCCCACTGTCTACAAAAGTGCCTGGAACCTGGTACTTTTATGGTATTTGTTGAATAAATGAAGTCTTAGTACCTACATAGTGGTTATGTTAACTGAGAGACCCATTCTTTGAGCATAACCTCTTCCACTAATTCTTAATATCCATTCTCAGGTGCCTCAACTCATTTCCATATGTTTCTCATATGGAATCTCACTGAGATTCCAGTTCTTACCTAGTTTTTTTTAAATGTTTGTTTTTAAAAAGAAAAAGTGTTTCAGATACTAAGTTCCAGTTTCTCAATACCAGAACCAGTATACTGTTACCTGTGTGTGTCTTCACAAATGCCAGTATTAAGTAACCAAACTATGACCTACTTTAAGAAATAGTAGGCCGGGTACAGTGGCTCATGCCTGTAATCCAGCACTTTGGGAGGCCAAGGTTGGTAGATCACTTGAGGTCAGGAGTTTGAGACCACCCTGGCCAATGTAGTGAAACCTCATCTCTACTAAAAATACAAAAATTAGCTGGACATGGTGAAGTGCACCTGTGATCTCTACTCAGGAGGCTGAAGCAAGAGAATTGCTTGAACCCCAGAGGCAGAGGTTGCAGTGAGCCGAGGTCATGTCATTGCATTGCAGCCTGAGTGATAGAACGAGACTGTCTCAAAAAAAAAGAAAGAAAGAAAGAAAAGAAATAGTAAGTGTATTCGTGTATTCTCATGCTGCTAATAAAGACATACCTAAGACTGAATAATTTATAAAGAAAAGAAGGTTTAATGGACTCACAGTTCCACATGACTGGAGAGGCCTCACAATCATGGCGGAAGGTGAAAGGCACATCTTAAGTGGCAGCAGGCAAGAGAGAGTGTATGCAGGGGAACTCCCCTTTATAAAACCATCAGATCTCATGAGACTTATGAGACTTATTCACTATCACAAGAACAGAATGGAAAAACCCACCCCCATGATTCAGTTACCTCCCACTGAGACCCTCCCATGACAGGTGGGGATTATTACAATTCAAGGTGAGATTTGTACAGAGCCAAACCATATCAGTAGGGGTTACAAAAAGTAGTAACTCATTAGTTAAAAGTATATGAAACTGGGACTGCTTTTATTGCATATTATTTTTCAGTTAATAGGAGTTACTTACCTAATGCTAGTCAGAGAATAGTGATTTATTTACAATTTAGTATATGAGATTATGTGTTTGCTTTATGGGACTGATAGTATTTTGTTGTATGTATGTCTGTCTGTGCTTATATATGCTTGTGATTCCACAGATACATAATCCTAACATTGTTCTTAAACATTAGGTTTTTACTTACATTGTAGATATGTTTCCTTGTCAAAAGTAGATATGTCATTATTTTAGATCTAACTGAACCACAGTATATTTAACCAGTCTCATAGTGTTGAATATTTAGTTCGATGCCGATTTTTTTAAGTTGATATAAACGTTTTCATAAACATCCTTGGACATTTGGCTTGGTGTACTTCTTCTGTTATTTCCTGGGGACAAATTCATAGAAGGAGAATTTTTATTCGCAATAATCGGTTGTACATCATGAAGTAAAAGGACACTTTTTGTTTTTATTTTATTTTTTGAGACAGAGTCTCGCTCTGTTGCCCAGGTTAGAGTGCAATGGCACAATCCCAGCTCACTGCAGCCTCAACCTCCAGGCTCAAGTGATCCTCCCTCATCTGCCTTTTGAATAGCTGCAGGCACATGCCACCACACCGGCTGATTTTTGTAGAGATGGGGTTTAGCCAGGTTGCCAGGCTGATTTTGAATTCCTGAGCTCAAGCAATCAGTCTGCCTGAGCCTCCCAATGTGCTGGGATTACAGACATGAACCACTGCCCCTGGCTGGACATGATTTTTAGATAAACTTTCTTAGCAGCAGTTCCCCAGGCTGTTCCCAGGCCTCCTTTTCCATGTTAATTCATGGCATAAGAGGCCTAGACTCCTTCTCCTTCCCTGGCAGGCTTTAGGGAAAAAACAGCGTATGTAACAGCCTAGCAATGGGAAAGACACTCTTCTTTCACTCCCATTGAAGTAGCTTTGAGCCATCCTGGTTTGTTTGTTTGTTTGTTTGTTTGTTTGTTTGTTTTCCTAAATCAAGAAATGTGTGTATATAATGAGTAGTGCTTCAGCTGGGCTCCTGGTTAGAGTCTCTCAAGAAGGAGTTAGTGGTTCTGGTCTCTCTCCTGTGGTTTTTCTGAAGAACAAAGCATCATAAATTCTCAGAGTTGGACAAAACCTGAGAACAAGCCTAATTGAACCACTCGCTTATGTAAATCTCTTCAGCCACACCCTGGCAAGTGTTTATCAAACTTTCCTTGAACACCTCTAGCAATGAAGAATTTACTTCTTAGTCTGTTTAGTCTACGGATCACTCCAGTTGTTCAAAGTTTTCCCAATGGCTAAGTTGTTCACTTTTCTCGATGGACAGAACAGGTGGGGAATTTTAAGAAGTTGCTACACTCCAGAACCAGAAGAGCATGCAAAAGCAGTCAGTCTGATCATAGCTCCCAGACAGCCTAGTGCAAGCACGATCCTCATTGAGGTCTTAGATAGAGGGACCCCCAGAACTGTGTTTTCATTGGTTAATCACTGGTGTCCAGTGATCTGTCCTTCATAGCCTATGAAAATTTATAACATCCTTTCTGTTCTCTTCCAAATTACATTTTATGTCCAATAATTTATTTTTCTTTTCTTTTCTTTTTTTTTTTAAGACAGTCTCTCTCTGTCCCTCAGGCTGGAGTGCAGTGGTGCAATCTCAGTTCACTGCAACCTCCACCTCCTGGGTTCAAGTGATCCTCCCATCTCAGCCTCCCAAGTAGCTGGGATTACAAGCATGCACCACCATGCCTGGCTAATTTTTGTATTTTTAGTAGAGACAGGGTTTCACCATGTTGGTCAGGCTGGTCTCAAACCCCTGACCTCAAGTGATCCACCTCCAGGAGTGAGCTACAGGAGTAAGCCACCGCACCTGGCCAAATAATTTATTTCTTCTAACATGTGAAACTGGTAAGAAGGCCTAGCAGTTCATATTAGTCTAGATTTGAAACTTTTTTTTTTTGTAAAAGTAGACTTTTTCAGGTGCTCTAAAATCAAACTTTATTTCTAGTGTGAGCTATGTCCTCAGAATATCAAATTAGATCTATTGAATTCTCTTTAGTCTGACATATTTCCCAATTATTGGTCATATTCTTCAGTAAACTCTGCTGTTGTGTTTAGAGGTTGACATAAAAATTTTAATGATGTAACTTTTTTTTTTTTTGAGACAGAGTCTCGCTGTGTCTCCCAGGCTGGAGTGCAGTGGCGCGATCTCGGCTCACTGCAAGCTCCGCCTCCCGGGTTCACGCCATTCTCCCGCCTCAGCCTCCGAGTAGCTGGGACTACAGGCGCCCGCCACCACGCCCGGCTAGTTTTTTGTATTTTTTAGTAGAGACAGGGTTTTACCATGTTAGCCAGGATGGTCTTGATCTCCTGACCTCGTGGTCCACCCTCCTCGGCCTCCCAAAGTGCTGGGATTACAGGCTTGAGCCACAGTGCCCGGCCAACTTTTCTTTAATTTTTTACTGCCAATTTTCAATGACAACCTATAATAATGTCACTGTTCTGAGGACTACTATGATTTAGTATTCTCATTTATTAAAATTAGACATTCTTGACAAATTTCTAAAAGTTGTCATCACATATCACTTGTACTTAGGTAATATTTTATGTGTTTCAAAATACCATTGTATAATCCATAGTATTCCTTTCAATACTTATGTAATAGTTACACTGGTAATTAACAGATAACTAGTATCATCTCTAATCTTTGTTTCAGATTTTTCATTTAAACATTTAACACCCTTGCCGGGCATCCTGGCTCACGCCTGTAATCCTAGCACTTTGGGAGGCCAAGGCGGGCGAATCACGGGGTCAGGAGATCAAGACCATCCTGGCTAACACAGTGAAACCCCGTCTCTACTAAAAATACAAAAAATTAGCTGGGCGTGGTGGCAGGCGCCTGTAATCCCAGCTACTCGGGAGGCTGAGGCAGGAGAATGGCATGAACCCGGGAGGCGGAGTTCGCAGTGAGCCAAGATCACACCACTGCACTCCAGCCTGAGTGACAGAGCAAGACTCTGTCTCAGAAAAAAAAGAAACATTTAACACCCTAAGTTCAGTAAGTCATCTGAGGGATTGCAAACTCCAGTCATGGTTTTGAAGTTTGTTTAGTTTGTCCCCCACAGAGACAATGACCAAAGCAACCAAATTTTAGTCCAATGTTACATTATTTAAAAGTGGCTTGGGGCAGTGGCTCACATCTGTAATCCCAACACTTTGGGAGGCCAAGGTGGGAGAATTGCTTGAGGCCAGGAGTTTGAGGTTAAAGTGAGCCATGATCACGCCACTGCGCTCCACCCTGGGCAACAAAGCAAGACCCTATCTCTAAAACAAAAAAGAAGAAGAAGAAAATACTCTTTTGTAACAGTTCAGTGTTTATCACTTTAAACTTGATAATTCCTACTGCAAGAGTTAGCCACTCCCTGCTAGGAGCTTTGGAAATGTATTACAGTTTTGCAGGCATAAGGATAACAAGTCATAGAGTCCTGGTAACATCTATCTTTCTTTCAGTCATTGCACTTTCTCCACCCTCTTCCCCACTTTGTATGTCCTTTCCTAATCTAACCTGTTAGTTTTGCAGAATTTTGTCGCTGCAGAAATGATCAGGTGCTCTTTAGGATATGTATAGTGGTAGTGGTAGTGTTTAAAAAGTAGTTTTAAGAGACTTCCTTGTTAAGAGTGAAGAAAAATTGGGCTGGGTGTGGTGGCTCACACCTATAATCCCAGCACTTTGGGAGGCTGAGGTGGGCGGATCACGAAATCAGAAGATCGAGACCATCCTGGCTAGCACAGTGAAACCCTGTGTCTACTAAAAATACAAAAAAGTTAGCCGGGCATGGTGGTGGGTGCCTGTAGCCCCAGCTGCTCGGGAGGCTAAGGCCGGAGAATGGCATGAGCATGAACCTGGGAGGCAGAGTATGCAGTGAGCCAGTAATGTGCCACTGCACTCCAACCTGGGTGACAGAGCGAGACTCTGTCTCAAAAAAAAAAAAAAAAAGAGTGAAGAAAAATAGATGAGGGCAATGATGAGTTTTTAGCCAGGCTTTGGTACACAGTATTTGGGGAGATCATATACATTAATGCTCTGGGTAGAGGCCTGCAGATGAGTCATGCTTAATACCAAGGTGATAATGCAGAGGTAGTCAGTCAATTATGTGTTAAAATTATGTGGATTGGTTTTAAAAGAATTATGGGCTTTCTTACAAATTTTACATGTTTCATTTATTTATTTATTTTAAATAATATTTATTCAAAAGTGGAGACTATATAATGTGATGTAACAAATAAGATTAAAAGCTACATTGTATGAACCTAAGTTTGTTTTAAAACAAGGCTATTAAGTTAACAATAGATATCTCTGAAAAATGAGCTATTTTTGTCTTACTCTCTGAATTTTATAAATTTCTCAGTAAATGTGTTACTTTTTAGTTAGAAAATTATTATTTAAATTTTGAAATAGTCACATTTTTGGAAAGTTTTATTTTCCTCGATGTTTTAGTGTGTTCAGGTGGCCATAAAATACCATAGACTTGGGTGGCTTAAACAACGAAAATTTATTTTCTCACATTTCCGAAGGCTGGAAGTCCAAGATCAGGGTGCCAGCATGTTCAGGTCCTGGTGAGAGCTCTCTTCCTGGCTCACAGACAGCTGCCTTCTCCCTGTATGCTCATGTGGCCTTTCCTTGAAGAGAAAGAAAGCGAGAGGGAGACACATGCGGGCTGTGGGAGGTGGGGGAAAGCAGGGAGAGAGGAGGTCACTTTCTCTTCTTTTAAAGCTACCTGCATTACCACCCTTATGACCTCATTTAACTGTAATTACCTCCTAAAAGCCTTATTTCCAAATAGAGTCACAGTGCCGGTTAAGGCTTCAATATATGAATTTCAATTCAGCCCATCACTCAATAATTCTCATTTATAGGCTAGCAATTTTTTTATTTTTGATGATTATCTTCTCTAATTTCATAACAATATATTTTAGTTACTAGTCAAGGTGCTTTTAATTACAAATAATTCACTCAACAAGCTTAAAGAAATTGATTGCTGGGGATACAGAGTTCTCTCTCAGTAGTTTTATGAGGGACTGGAACATTGTCAGGAATCAGGCAACTACTTTTTCTGGCTTTCTATGGCTACAAAGTCTCCTTTCTCTCTCATTCACTATGGAGCTTATTTCATTCTCTTATTTTCTGTTCCATGCCCATGGCAGTCTATGGTCATTGCATAGCTCCTGGGTGTACATTGCCTCAGTTTAAGTCATAGCAGGTAGGGACAAACTAACATCTCTGAATCCTAACTCCAGTGTCTTGGGGAATAGACTGACCCAGGATGGGACAGGTGCCCACTTTGAATCAATTGGCTTTGGTGCGGTTGGGGAACAGGGTCACAGTTTTTTGTATATATAGTAGAGACAGGGTCTCCCTGTGTTGCCCACGCTGGTCTCGAACTCCTGGGCTTAATGGATTCTTTTGCCTCAGCCTCCCAAAATGCTAGGATTTTAGGCATGAACCATCACTTCCAACCAGGGGTCACACAACTTAAAGAAGGCTGCCGGTGTTCACTCTTGACAATGGCCACTGTTAAAATCTTGCTCTATGTGATCTTCCTAAAGCTCTTTCAGATAACTAGGCAGATGTTACCTTCATTTAATGGAAGAAAACAGTAAGTGACTTGTCTCAAGCAACATGTCACTACCGTAGAACCCTTCCTCACCACTGTCTTCACCACATACCCCTTAGAACCTTTCCTCACCAATGTCTTCCACCACATACCCCTACCCAACTACTGGCCACCAGTCTCTGCTCTTATAGACTGCTAATGTCTGTACGAGTGGTTATCACAGTATAGTATGTATTTGGTTGTTGTGTCTGCTGCTCTGAGAATTTTTAAAGTGTATGGTCCATGTATTTTTTAACCTGGGGATGTATGATAAACTGAATGAATTGACTGGGAATAGAACTAGAGCCCAGGTTCTGGAGCTAAACTGTCCAGCTTCAAAATTCAGCTTTGCTACTTCCTAATTGATGATCTTGGGCAAGTTACTTAACCTATCCATGCTTCATTTATCTGAAAAATAGAAGTAATAGTCCTCACCTTCTAGAGCTGCTCTGAGGATTAAATGAGTTGATGTGTAGAAAGTACTTAGAACTGACAGTGATAAATTACCAAATGTTGGCTGTCATTTTATATGTTCCAAATGGTCACTTTAGAGAAACTTTTCTGAATGGTCTTAAAATGCCAGTTAAATAAAGTTTACTTCAAGGCTTCTTCCTTTCCTGATAAGCCTTCCTGAAGCTGGAAAAGAGCATTCTTCATCATACCCTTCAAAGCTATTCATAATCTGGCTCCAGTCCTTCTTTTTGCATACTTTTCTCTATAAGAAATCTCTGCTCAAATTCACCTTCTCTCTTCCCATTTCATGCTGCATTGTTCTGTTTGTTTTTAAAATTCTTTGAATTGCAAAGGTTTCAAAACTAGGAACTATGTACATATGACTCTGTGTCCCCCTGTTACCTGAGGTATAATAGGCACTTGAAATATTTGTTGCTTAATTGGCAGAGATAAGAGTAACTTTTTGTACAACAAATTATACAACAAATTGAATAGTATGTGCACTTTTGTGTATGAACAACTTGTATAGCAGGTTAACAGTTTTTAAAATTAACTGTTAAACTATGAGCACGCATGAGAAATATTTAAATTACCATAACTACATGAAAAAAAATCTACAGATTAGATTGTTTGAAACTGTAATAACCAAAATACCACACTCCACATATTGCAAATCAGGCTTTGTGCTGCTGCTGGATAATTATAGCATTTCTTCCTTAGCAATTGTTACTACTATATAGTAAAAGCACAGAGGACCTCATGACTATGAATTTTCATGTCACAGAATTAGTGCTGTGAAACTAAGGAACTAGTAAAGGAAGGGAGGGGGAGAGAAAAAGAAACATGCAGTGGATCTGTATCTTTTTCTAATATGTAAATAATAGCAATAGAACATCTTAGCCAAAAATACGACGTAAGACATTTTAACCTTTTAGCTATTAGTGATTATTTGTGTGCAAAAACTATTGTACCTGACATCCAAAAATATAATTTTTTTTTTTTTTTTTTTTTTCTGAAATAAGAGTCTTGCTCTGTCGCTCAGGCTGGAGTGCAATGGAGCGATCTTGGCTCACTGCAACCTCCACCTCCTGGGTTCAAGCGATTCTCCTGCCTCAGCCTCCTGAGTAGCTGGGATTACAGGCATGCGCCACTGCACCCAGCTGATTTTTGTATTTTTAGTAGAGACTGGGTTTCGCCATGTTGGTCAGGCTGGTCTCGAACTCCCGAGCTCGGGTGATCTGCCCACCTCGGCCTCCCAAAGTGCTGGGATTACAGGCATGAGCCACCACACCCGACCCAAAAATATAATTATTATAGGCTATAAAGTGAAAATAGATATCTCTGAATAATGAGTTATTTTTGTCTTACTCTCTGAATTTTATAAATTTCTCAGAAAATGTGTTACTTTTTAATTAGAAAAGTAAGCCACCACACCTGACCCAAAAATATAATTATTATAGGCCAGGCGCAGTGGCTCATGCCTGAATCCCAACACTATGGGAGACAGAGGCGGGCAGATCACCAGAGGTCGGGAGTTCGAGACCAGCCTGACCAACATGGCAAAACCCCATCTCTACTAAAAATACAAAAATTAGCCATACATGGTGGTACATGCCTATAATCCCAGCTACTTGGGAGGCTGAGGCAGGAGAATCACTTGAACCCAGGAGGTGGAGGTTGTGGTGAGCCAGATTGTGCCATTGCACTCCAGCCTGGACAAAAAGAATGAAACTCTGTCTCAAAAAAATAATAATTATTATTATTATCATAGGATGATAAATGTATTTCTAAACCTTCAGTGTTTTAACTAATGTTTATATAAAAACAATTCCATAATTTTAACCAGTTCAACTAGAATTTGGAATTATCCATCATCTCCTCTCTTCTGTATAGTTTGTGAATCAAGAGTTTAGTGTATTTTGATTGTCTTGAGTTTATTATTTTCACTCTTTGTTAAATGAATATTCTTAAATGTGTAATGTGACATTAGTTATTTTAGGCAGACCAGATGAGTTCTTATTAAAGAGTACATTAAATTGAGGACCCTTTGCCCCTTTTTTTATATCAGATACTCTGGATGAATATTTTGAATATGACGCAGAGGAGTTCTTGGTCTCTTTGGCCTTGCTGATAACAGAAGGACGAACACCTGAATGTTCTGTAAAAGGTCGAACGGAAAGCTTTCATTGCCCTCCAGCACAGTCTTGTTACCCAGTAACTACCAAACATGAATGTAGTGACAAGCTGGCCCAGGTGAGAATCTTGTGTTGAATGCTTTATATCTTTTATATAAACTAGTTTATGTTCATCATCACCTTTATTTTATTACAATTATAATTATCACATTTCAATGTAAAATTGATCATAATCATAAAGGGAAAAAAATCCAAATCCTGGACCATAGCTAATAAACTTGGCTCTCAAATAAGGCTCTTGAAGGCATTGCAGGTAGTTTTGCTGATCACTGGGGAGGTAGGCACCCAGTTTCATACCTGCCATCTCATAAGCTGGATTTAAGACTATCTCTGCTGTTGGATTTTACTTTATTTATTTATTTATTTATTTATTTATTGGAGATGGAGTCTCGCTCTGTCGCCCAGGCTGGAGTGCAGTGATGCAATGTTGTCTCACTGCAACCTCCACCTCCTGGGTTCAAGCAATTCTTCTGCCTCAGCCTGCTGAGTAGCTGGGACTACAGGTGCGTGCCACCACACTCGCCTAATTTTTGTATTTTTCATAGAGATGGGGTTTCACCATATTTGCCAGACTGGTCTCCAACTCCTGACCTTGTGATCCGCCCTCCTCAGTCTCCCACAGTGCTGGGATTACAGGCATGAACCATGACGCCCTTTATTTTTAGAATCTCAGCCCTGGCTCTTCCACTTTGTATTGTTATTCATTTGGTAAATTGATGTTGTTACGATTATTTTCCCCACATTAACCCATTTCCCTTTTGTATTCCTTTTTTTTAATGGGAAGATATTTTTGTTAATGTTTTTGTGTAACATTGTTCAAAATATTTTGGTGTAGGTAGCCTGCAATTTGCTTTAAGAATTTTTCTCGCACTTATTAGTTTCTCAAATGTGATCCAAAATTTTAAACTTTAAAAATCTTGTCTATTTTGAGGCCAGGCGTAGTGGTTGGCCTGGCCAACACGGTGAAACCTCATCTCTACTAAAAATACAAAACATAGCTGGGCGTGGTGGCGGGTGCCTGTAATCTCAGCTACTCAGGAGGCGAGGCAGGAGAATTGCTTGAACCTGGGAGGCAGAGGTTGCAGTGAGCCAAGATCATGCCATTGCACTCCAGCCTGGTCAACAAGAGTGAGACTCCATCTCAAAAAAAAAGATCTTGTTTATTTTGAGTGTTTAATGAAAATGAGTTTTTAACATTTTGGTGTTCAGATTTAAGAAGTAATCTTTCCTGTGAAATGATGAAATTAATAAAGTAGTCAAGGCTGGGCCAACTCAGAGGCCTGTCAGACATTGGATATAGCAGTTCTTTTTCCACAAGGTAGAGCAAAGATACACTCCTCAAGAAAATTTGCATTACAAATGTTCGATACAGCCGGGGCACAGTGGCTCATGCCTGTAATCCCAGCACTTTGGGAGGCCAAGGTAGGCAGATCACCTGAGGTTAGGAGTTTGAGATCAGCCTGGCCATCATGGAGAAGCCCTGTCTCTACTAAAAGTACAAAAATTAGCCCGGCATGCTGGCGGGCACCTGTAATCCCAGCTACTTGAGAGGCTGAGGCAGGAGAATCGCTTGAACCCAGGAGGCGGAGGTTGCAGTGAGCCGAGATCGCACCACTGCACTCCAGCTTGAGCGACAGAGTGAGTCTCAGTCGCAAAAAAAATAAAATAAATGTTCAGTACTAATCATTGCACTCTAGAGCTCACTAGCATAGATCCATTATTAAATGAGGAAACCTAGATAGCATTTTGAGCAAAAGCTCTACAATAGATGACTCATTTCTCATACAGA
The DNA here is from genome assembly GCF_002776525.5 of Piliocolobus tephrosceles. Lineage (NCBI taxonomy): Eukaryota > Metazoa > Chordata > Mammalia > Primates > Cercopithecidae > Piliocolobus > Piliocolobus tephrosceles. Next base: position 74,968,127 of record NC_045439.1, read on the forward strand.
TGTCTACTTTGCAATTACAATTTTCTATAATACAAAATTAGGTGGGTTTTTGAGACATTTTGCTTATATTCATTTTCTCTAAGTGCCGCCAAGCCAGACGAACTAGGTCTGAGGTCACATTGTTGTGGAAGAATAACCTTCCAGTCATGGTGGAAATGATGCTACTACCAGACTGCTGCTACAGCGATGATGGGCCCACCACAGAGGGAATTGATCTAAATGATCCTGCAATTAAGCAAGATGCATTATTATTAGAAAGATGGATCTTGGAGCCAGTTCCTCGACAGTAAGTTGTTGAACGTTAGTTCAGAGTTGTTCTTGGTAAATCAAGTTTTCCATTACTTGCTATAAATTATTTTAATGTATCATATCTTTTAATTCCTCTATTTGTGTAATAAAATTGAGATATTATTTATATTTGGCACTAAATATGAGTAAATGTAGTACTTACATTTAGTAGTTGTGACTTCAAGTGACATCGTAAGTGCATTCCTATGCTCTTCAAAGCACAAATCCTGAGTGATAAGTTTATGGATGTCAGTTTCTGCCATTCTAAAATTCAGTCATTTTGTACTTGCTTACTTTTAAATTATGCTTTGTTACTTTCCTTAGGAATGGTGACCGATTTATTGAAGAGAAGACACTTCTGTTGGCTGTCCGCTCATTTGTGTTTTTTTCTCAGTTAAGTGCGTGGCTGAGTGTTTCTCATGGTGCTATTCCACGAAATATTCTCTACAGGTATGTCTAGGGCCAAAAGAAAAAAAAAGGACAGTGCATATTCAAACACCTTGGTTAGCAACCGAATGGTATTTTACCTTTTAAATAGATTATTTCCTGCAATTCTAAATATAAATAGATAAAATTTACTGAGGTTTTTCAAAACAAGTTAGAGAGATTTAGATTGAATCAGTATGAATTTTGTTTGTTGTATTAAATTTGATATAGAATAATATCAAGAGAACTTTTAAGCTTACTTTAGAGAACCAATGGACTTAATGCTACTATTATAAAGTAGAAAAGTTTTCTGGGCTGCTGAATTTCTGTGTTTTACTTAATTTTTGGCATCTTGGATAATGTTAACAGATAGGCTGTTAACAATTAGCTGTTTAGCTAATTGGCTTTTTAGGCAAATGGCCATGAGATAGGGTGTCTCTTAATCACCTTGCACAATAAAATTAGCTGAATCCATTTATGTACTAGTAATTACAAAGGGCTTTTTTCTGTTTTAACAAATATTTTTAAATTATAATATTCTTGAGCTTTAATGCTTAAGTGATCTGGTGTTCTTAAAAAGGTCATCTCTTCCAAGCATAAGCTATTGTATTACTTACATTGGTTTTATCAGAATTATATGCATGGTAAAATGGCTAAAAGTAAACCTCAGTGGTAATTAATGCAAACAAAAATAAGTGTATGACTGCTTTACATTTACAATAATATACAATAATAAGAATATAACCTTTGTAATCCATTAATACAGTATTTTTCTGTGTGATTCCAGAATCAGTGCTGCTGATGTAGACCTACAGTGGAATTTTTCACAGACTCCAATTGAGCATGTGTTTCCTGTTCCTAATGTTTCTCACAATGTTGCCTTGAAAGTCAGTGTTCAGTCCTTGCCCAGACAATCTAATTACCCAGTTTTGACCTGCAGTATTCACACTAATATTGGCCTTTATGAGAAAAGAATTCAACAACATAAACTTAAAACCCATCAGCACCATAATCCAAATGAAGCAGAACAATGTGGTACAAACAGTTCACGGCGTCTGTGTAGCAAACAAACTTGGACCATGGCACCTGAAAGTGTATTACATGCAAAAAGTGGCCCAAGTCCAGAATATACTGCAGCTGTCAAAAACGTCAAACTATATCCAGGCACTGGCAGTAAATCTGACCATGGGACATCTCAGGCCAATATTCTGGGCTTTAGTGGTATAGGCGATACAAAATCACATGAAACATCAGTGAGAACTTTAAAATCATTTTCAATGGTTGATTCCAGTGTCTCTAACCGCCAGAGCTTCTGGCAGTCAGCTGGTGAGACTAACCCTTTAATAGGCTCTTTAATTCAGGAGCGGCAAGAAATCATTGCAAGAATTGCCCAGCATTTGATTCATTGTGATCCAAGCACTTCACATGTTTCTGGACATCCATTTAATACTCAAGAGTCTAGTTCACTCCATTCAAAACTTTCCCGTGTTTCACAAGAAAATGAGAATGTGGGAAAAGGTAAAGAAACTTTCTCCATGTCTTTTGGTAATCCAGAGTTTACCTCCCCAGAAGACAGCAATGAGGGGAAAATTCAACTAAAACCAGAAACTCCTCGAAGTGAAACTTGTATTTCTAATGACTTTTCTTCTCATATGCCTGTTGGAGAGACTAATCCTTTGATAGGCTCTTTACTCCAGGAGCGGCAAGATGTTATTGCAAGGATTGCTCAACACTTGGAGCACATTGATCCAACAGCATCACATATCCCCCGGCCGTCATTCAACATGCATGACTCCAGTTCGGTTGCATCTAAAGTGTTTAGGAGTTCATATGAAGACAAAAATTTGTTGAAGAAAATTAAGGATAAGTCCTCAGTTTCCATTTCTCACACAAAATGTTCCTTGTTAGGAGACACCAGTGATGGGAAAAACTTAGTATCTAATAAATGTTTTACTTCTTTTAAAAATAATAGTAAAGAAAAGTGTTCTTTGAGATGTCAAACGAGAAATCAGTGTCAGAACAATCCTAGTGAAATCATCCAAAGTACATATCAGGAAACACAGAACAAAAGTTCTAGTTTGTCGACTTCCTCAATTTTGTCTCAGCACAAAGAAAATAACTTAGATTTGACAAGCAGATTTAAGGAGCAAGAAATGAGCAATGGAACTGATAAACAGTATTCAAATTGCAGCAGTATTGACAAACAGATTTGTACAAATAAATATAACGAAAAAATAATAAATGAGAACTATAATCCAAAATTCTTTGGCAATCTTCAATCTAATGATTCAAAGAAAAATGACTCAAAAATAAAAGTTACTGTGTTGGAAATGTCTGAATATTTGAACAAATATGAAAGCATGTCCTCAAATAAAGACTCAAAAAGGCCTAAGACATGTGAGCAATACACTCAACTTAATAGCATAGAGAATTATCTCAATAAAGATAATGAAGGTTTCAAATGTAAAAAGTCAGACCAATTAAAAAATGAACAGGATAAGAAAGAAGATCCAACTAATGAAAAATCCCAAAACTATTCTCAGACAAGTATACAACACTGTTTGTCTACGTGTGAGCAACCAAAAAATACAAAGGTATTGGTAAGTAACATCTAATATGTCAAATATAATTCTGAAATATTTGTTATGATTTAAATTTTTTTCACAGGAGATCTAATTATAAAGTCCCAAGGTTCCATTATCTATAGGACACACAATCTGATACAGCAATAAACCTACAGAACTAGTATTAACATCCTTGCAAATAACCCACTCTCCTAGAACAAAAAGTAAATGGAGGACATAAAGATCAGGCTGTTTAAAAACTAGGAGGTGGTACCTTTTTTAAAAACTGTTAATAGGACAGTAATTGTTTTCATGAGGTGTTAGGTATATTATTTAGGTCTTCTAGCTCTGTTCTCTGCCTGCTCCCCCATCTTAAAGGCCTCTTTTTCTTCTAGTCAGAAGCACCCAGGCCAGGCACAGTGGCTCATAGCCTATAATCCCAACACTTTGGGAGGCCAAGGCAGAAGATCACTTGAGCTCAGGAGTTGGAAACCAGCCTGGGCAACATAATGAGACCCTGTCTCTACAAAAAAAAAAAAAAAATTAAAACTTAGCTAGGCATGGTGGTACATGACTGTAGGCCTAGCTATTTGAGAGGCTGAGGTGCGGGAATCACTTGAGCCCAGGAGTTCAAGGTTGCAGTGAGCTATAATTGTCCCATTGCATTCCAGCCTGGGTGACAGAGTGAGACCCTGTCTCAAAAAAACAAAAACAGAAAAAAAACAACCAACCAAAAAAAAATTTAAAATTTGATCTGGGCCAGGTGCAGTGGCTCAAGCCTGTAATCCCAGCACTTTGGGAGGCCAAGACGGGCGGATCACGAGGTCAGGAGATCGAGACCATCCTGGCTAACACGGTGAAACCCCGTCTCTACTAAAAAATACGAAAAACGAGCCGGGTGAGGTGGCGGGCGCCTGTAGTCCCAGCTACCCCAGAGGCTGAGGCCCGAGAATGGCGTAAACCCGGGGGGCAGAGCTTGCAGTGAGCTGAGATCTGGCCACTGCACTCCAGCCTGGGCGACAGAGCAAGACTCCATCTCAAAAAAAAAAAAAAAAATTTGATCTGTAATGTCAAGAGAATGAATACTATATAATATTTATAAAATATTACTATGATTTTGTATGTTGCTTGTATATAACGTTCAGTTATATTGCATATTAGGTTTCTGCAAAAGTAATTGAAGTTTTTGCCACTGAAAGTAATGGCAAACCTCAATTGCTTTTGCACGAACCTAATAGGATACTTGGTTCTTTGTGGTACTTCACCATATGGGACAGATAGGACAGTTATGAGGAAACTGGGACTCAAAGAGAATAACTGACATACCAGTAGCTGTACAAAGTCCTTAGTGATTCAACTGGCACCCTCACCCTAGTCTCTTGACTCCTAATCCAGGCTCCTTTCTACTACCTGACAATAATCAAGGACAAATTTGTGGACTGTACAAGTCCTTGGTTCATCCCTCCTGTTGAGAAAACAAATTAATCCCTCCTGCTGCCCTTTTTTGTTTATTTCAGCACTTACAAACAATTCTGGGAGTGTAAACAAGAGTCAGAAATCAAATTTGTATTAGCTTAATGTATTATCTGTTAGCAGGTCCAACCCAATATTAGCGGTGTGCCCATTGTGCTATGCCATTGATCAGTTAATGACTTTCAAAATGTCTATAGGGAAATCACCAAGCTACTGGTCAAAACACCTGAGTTCTAGCCCTGGCTTCACAGTTTAGTCCTTGAGTGACCATAAATAAGTCATATTACTTCTAAAAACCTGTTTCCTCAATTTTACAAGACTCATGATTAATATCTTTTGCCTCAGAGCAGTGATAAACAATTTATAAATATTTTGTAGTCCTTAATGTACTATATACATAAAAGATATTTTAAGTTATTTTCATTTTATTTTATTTCCTACCAAACTACCATTTAATTTCTAAAAATCATTAGGCTTCACTTTCCTTTATTTTTCTGAGCAATGTCTCAATTATATGGAAAACTTCTTCTTAAGTACCTTAATCCAAGTCTAAATGACCTTGGTTTGTCTTTTTTATCACTCAAATTCGTTTTTCTGGACATTTCAAAATTATGCCGTGTTTCCAGTTTATATTTTTCTTCAGAAGATCTCTCCCTAACATGGGGTTTAATCAAATGTTAGTTTCCAATTTTCTAAAAGCATAATTGTCACAAAAACCTACACTGGCCTTAAGAATATTCGGTTCTTTTGATCCTGTTATCTAATAGGGAGGCTTAACCCTGGCCATGGTATTTTTCAAGCCCACTAAAATTCATTTTTTCATGTACCTGTTTTAAATATAATAAACAGTTTACTGTGTGCCCCATCTGAATATTTTACACATGTTGACTTACTTAATCCCTCTCACTTTGATATGAGATTAGGTGCTTTTACTAACTCCAGTTTACAAATGAGGACCTTGAGCTAGGGAAATTACATAACTTGCCCAGGTTACAAAGCTAATAAATGGTAGAGCCAAGACCCAGAATAGTCTTTTGTAATTTTTATTCATGTAATTTTTATGAATTTCTGATCTTTGGGTATAAATTTGTCCAATCCTTAAGAATTAACCTATTTCTTGTATAACATCAAAAACATAGTGCTGTGACTGCATTATATATAATTTTAAATTTACAGTGTTTCTTATATTTCTGTATGATGTTCCACCAAATTATATCATCTGAAAATGGTTTTAATATTGACATAGTTTTATATTTTTTCATTATACTAGTATTTATATAATATACTAACATTATACTGATTTTTCCTGTGAGTACAGTAGTCGCCCCTTATCCATGGTTTCCTTTCCATGGTTTCAGTTTACTCATGGTCAACCAGGTCAGAAAATAGGTGAGTACAGTACAATAAGATCCTTTGAAAGAGAGAAAGACTACATTCACACATAACTTTTATTATGTCATTTTATTATAATTTTTTATTATTATTAATCTCTTATTGTACCTAATTTATAAATTAAACTTTAGGATAGGTATGGATAGGAAAATATATATATATTGTTTGGTACTACACGTGATTTAAGGCATCCACTGGGGTTCATGGAATATATCCCCTGAGCATAAGAGGGGACTACTGTAGTAGTTTTTTCACAAATTGAAATAATCAAATATTAGCTTGCTAGATGATAAATTCTGAACAAACATGAACATATAAGGCATTTACATTTGGACATATTTTCTTTAGAACTTAATTCAGCATATTGCAATAACCATTTTAGACATTGTTTTCCAATTGAAATATATATATTGTTGTAAACATAAGATGTAGATATACAGGTTGAGCATCCCAAATTTGAAATGTTCCAAAACCCCAAACTTTTTAATTGCTGACAAAGTGCTCAAAGGAAATTTTCATTGGAACATTTCAGATTTGGGATTTTTGCATTTGGGGTGCTTAACCAGTAAAGTATATATGATGCAAATATTCCAAAATCAGAAAAAAAATCCAAACTTCTAAACACTTCTAGTCCCCAAGTATTTTGGATAAGGGTTATCCCACTTGTATATCACCAACTTCACCAGCAATACGTCAGAATGTATTAGGAACGAGTCTAAAAATGAAAAAGCTGTCCAAATTCTTTAAATGGTATTTAAATATTACAATTAAAATCTAATTATTTTCCTAACAGAGGACTACACTGAAACATTCAAATGTCTGGCGAAAACATAATTTTCATTCCTTGGATGGAACTTCAACCAGAGCCTTTCATCCTCAAACTGGTTTGCCTCTTCTTTCAAGCCCTGTAAGCATTTTTTTTTTTCGTATCTCGTGCTTAGAACTTGCACACATCTGAAAGGTTTACAAATAATTTCATTCAAATTTTAATTGAAAAAACTTTAAATATCTTTAAATGTCCAGTTATGAAACATTTTATTTTTTCACCACACATTTAACAGCTATGTGATAATACAGGGAAAGACAAAAATGTGAATAAAAATGAAATATATTAGAGTTACAAAATTTCTCTGAAATTCTTTTGCCTAACATTTTAACTGTTACTACATGTGAAAAAAGCAAAAACCATCAAGTGGATTTTTATCTTACTGATACCACTAACTGGGTCATCTGCAAGTTAAATCTATTGCTATTTTTGATTTGGAATCTCTTCACTTAATCATCTTGAGACATATAAATCTCTCCACTCCTCAATTACAAATAGATTTACAGATCTGAGTGCAGTGGTTAAAAGCATCACTTTGGGGTCACATTGACTTCCCCCTAGTTATGCAACACAATCTCTTGGAGTCTCAGTTTCCTCATATGTAAATCAGGATGATAATGTCTACCTTAGTGTTGTGAGGATGGTTAGTATCATCCCTCTTGCATGTAAGCAGTCAATAGTTAGTTGGTATGGCCAGCATTTCAGTTAAACTTGAGGTAAGCAGTAAATTGTGTAGCAGAACTAAAAATCCTTGTAATTTGCTACAAACGTATTTTTAGTTGTATGTGTTTTTTAATAACTAGAAAAATACAGTATCTTGTGTATGTTCAAAAAATAATTATTGGACAATAGACGCAGAATTTAAATGTATAACATGGACTTCAGGCTTCTATTTTAGAAAAATTAAAGTCCAAACAACTTTTAGAAAATTCCAAATGGTTTTTGCTTTTTTTTTTTTTTAATTCTTATGGCTACATAATAGTTGTATATATTTATAGGGTACGTGTGATGTTTTGATATGGGCATACAATGTGTAATGATCAATTCGGGGTAAATGGATTATCCATCACGTCAAGCCTTTATCATTTCTTTATGTTAGGAACCTTCCTATTTCACTCTTTATTTTTAAATATATAATAAATTATTGTTAACTATAGTCACCCTGTTATGCTACCAAATACTAAATCTTATTCATTGTATCCAACAGTGTTTTTGAACCTATTAACCATTCCCACTGTATCCCTGCCTCCTCACAACTCTTCCAAGCCTCTGGCAACCATCCTTATACCCTTTATCTTCATTAGTTCAATTGTTTTTGTTAAGCTCCCCCATATGAGTGAGAACATGGAATATCTGTCTTTCTTGCCTGGCCTATTTCACTTAGCATAATGTCCTTCAGCTTCGTTCATATTGTTGCAAATGACAGGATTTCATTCCTTTTGTGGCTGAATAATATTCCATTGTGTATATACTACATTTTCTTTATTCATTCATCTATTGATGGACACTTAGGTTGCTTCCATATCTCGGCTGTTGCAAATGGTGCTGCAGTAAACATTGGAGTGCAGCTGTCTCTTTAATATATTAATTTCCCTTTTTTTTCCTTAAGATACATGCCCAGCAGTGGGATTGCTGGGTCATATGGTAGTTCTATTTTTAGTTTTTTGAGGAATTTCCATAGTCTTCTCCACAGCGGCTATACTAATTTACATTCCCACTAATAGTGTATGAGGGTTTCCCTTTTATTTCATCCTTGCCAGCAACTGTTATTGTCTGTCTTTTGGATAGGAGTCATTGTAAGTGGAGTAAGACAACATCTCGTTATGGTTTTAATATGCATTTCTCTGGTTAGTGGCATTGAGCATTTTTTCATATACCGGTTGGCCATTTCCATGTTGTCTTTTGAGAAACGTCTGTTCAGATTTTTTTTGTCCATTTTAAAATAAAAACCCCAAATGTTTGACCTACCTGTGAGGTGATTTAAAATGCCCAAGAGATCAGGGGAAAAAATTTCAGCATCTTGCTAGTGTAAAAAGCACCACAGACTTCTGGTCAATACAGTGGACTGAGTCAATATAGGAAGACACTTGCCCCTTCCACGCACAGAGATGCTGGAAGAGGTATAATAACTTCCAAATGCATAACGTTGTGTAAGAGCAAGAAAGAAAAATTCCCAAGGAGTAACCTGGGTCAAATTTTGCTCCCCTAGGATATTTGAACCTAAAATAGCACTAGAGTTCAATGCCCCTGCTGAGACAGGAGTCAAGGCTGCAAGTCTGTAACAATCTTAGCTGAGACCAGATTCTTCATAAAGCCAGGCACAGGGAAGACTGGCCTTCTCTAAATGGGGGGGGGGGGGATATCCATCTATTTACTCAGGGGTGGAGTACATGGGAGAAAAGGAAGCACCCGAAAGAAATTGTATCTAAATCTAAGCCACACATAGTAGGGGTTCTGAATTTATGCTACCTGTGAGATTCAGAGATGTCTAGCTAAGAAATAGCCATAAAAACTAAAGAACCCATGAAATCCATTTAGTATTAGTAGGGGAAACCTGAAACTATCCCACATCTATGGAAGATACCTTTTACTGAAGATGACTTTAGAGGAAAAAAAAATTACAAAGCACCTTAAAAGAATCAGCAGGAGCAAGAAATGGAAGGATGCACGTATAGGAACTCTGTTATCAGAGCAACTTGAGAGTTAAAAACTGTTTAAAGTGTCCTGGGAGAGAAATGAAGGCAAAGATAGGGAATTTAGATGAAAGAACATGGATTTGAACTAAATAGAAATTCTAGATATGAAAAATACATGAAGTATATACACACTCTTGCATACGCATACAGATGAATAAACAGCAGACTAGGATCAACTCAATAGAGATTTTGTGAGTGGGTAGACAAATATTTAGGAAGCACCTAGAATGAAGCACAAAAAGGAAGAGAAATAGTAAAACACGAAAAAGCCATAAAGAAAAGAGAATGAGATGTTCAATGTAAGTCTGGTAGAAGTTTAAAAGGAAGGACTAAATAGAATAAGAAAATGCAATATTAGAAATGAAGGTAGAGAACTTTGCAGAATTGAAGACATGAGGATTTAGATTGAAAATTTCACAGTTAAGTTCTGACTACAGTAAATAACATGGTGCACTTGTACAGCTCTCCAAAATGTTGAGGTGGTTTAAATTTTCAGTGTCATCTGTCTCTTCAGTCACCAGTTAGACCAGAGAGTCAGGTACACATATTTAATATTCTAGAAACAAAACTGTCTAACTTGTATATTGTATATGATTTTGCCTTTAATTAACATTTAGGTATTTTTTTTAGGATATTTTGAGCTAGGTGGTGTTTTGCTTTAAATGTAATCTGGTATACAACGATGGTTGAAAACCTAGAGATGTAGTACTTTTCAAATCTATTCTCTGTAAAACATAGGATTCTTGGAAATGTTGCAGTAGGTGGAATGGGCAAAGAGTGGGCAGTGCTGGCGGGACCTCAGGCTCCTATCTCTATTTTGTGTTTTTTTTTGTTGTTTTTTTTCCTTTTTATTTTAAAGTTGGAAGTGTTTCCCACCTCCCAAAAAAATAGAGAAGTATATACAAAAGCAAAATACTCTTTATACTATCTATTGGAATTCCATGCAATTTTTTCCATGTTTTTCCAAACAGGTTTTGGAAAAAACTGTTTCTGCTTCTTAAAAAATCAAAACCTAGTAAAAGTGCTTTTATTAATCATCTGTTTTTTCAACACTAGTTAATAAAGTAAAAATAAGAACAATATGTAATGAACAGCATGATTTTAAATAAGCTATTATAGGAGAAGTTGTAGTATTTCAAAGATATGCTTAAATTTCATTTAAAAACTCTTATCAATTCAAGAAAGAAATTACGGTTTTTTTTTAATATCACAAATGATCATTTTGACTTTAGGTTCCTCAGAGAAAAACACAATCAGGTTGCTTTGATCTGGATTCTTCATTACTGCATCTGAAAAGCTTCTCATCTAGAAGGTATTTATCTCAAAATTCATTTGTGTGTTTCAAACAGAATTTCACAAAATTCTGGTCTTTAACAATAAATAATGTTGATTCTAAAAATCAGAATTTTAACAGGAATCTTATTTACAGCATGATACCATGTACACACACAGTTATTAAGGATGAGTGTGGAAGAAATTAAGGCAGTGAGTAGCAACTATATAGTGGTCATCATAATGAACTCTTACATTGGTTTTAACATTTAAATGGTTTTATATATTTCTAGTTACTAACCTTTACTACCTTTCACTCTTTTAGGGGGGAAAAAAAACAACCTTGGCCATTTTTTTCCATGTTGGCAAATAATACTCTGATTATATTCTTTAGTGACACAATTTTGCCCTTGTATTCTCATACTTAACTGAAAATAAGATTGATATAGAAGTCTGAATTATTATTTATTTCCAGTAGATGCCACTATGTGATGTGTTCTAAATTCTACCTCGAAATCTTTTAGGATGTGTGTATGTGTGTTTATAAAATATTGTAACAAAGATAATAAAATCTGGGAATTTTAAACTTGAAATTTTATATTGTAAAATTTGGTGACATTAATATGGTAGTTTGAGTAGGATTGTTCAGATTTTCCTAATTTTGTACAAAAGTAAATAATATTGTGCCTTGGCTTGGTGGCTCACACCTGTAATCTCCAGCACTTTGGGAGGCTGAGGCAGGAGCATTGCCTGAAGCCAGGAGTTTGAGGCTGTAATGAGCTATGATGGTGCCACTGTACTCCAGCCTGGGTAACAGAGTGCGACCCTGTGTCAAGATTAAAAAAATAAAGTATTGTGGCTAATGTGTTCTTTTGCTGATTTGTTTTTCTAATAGTCCTCGACCATGTTTAAACATTGAAGATGATCCAGATATTCATGAAAAACCCTTTTTGAGTTCTAGTGCTCCACCTATAACAAGTCTTAGTCTCCTAGGAAATTTTGAGGTAATGTGCTTTGAAACTGTTTTTTAAATGAAAATTTTATACCCTAGGTTCCAGGATGTCATTTTATGTCTTTAACTTTGGTTGTGAAAAAGAAATAAATAATTGTCTTTTTTCAAGCCTTGAAATTATCTTTTTACTTTATTTTCACAAGAAGGGAAGTCAGAATTGTTGGCACTGACATCTTAGATTTGGGTAGCTGGTAGTGAAGAAGAGAAGACCTGGTGAAATCAGGTTGGATTGAGGAATCTGGTACTTAAGCCAGGAGGATAGATTTGGCTACATCTTCTTACTTGGTAAAATTGGGTCTAGGACCCAGAGAAAATAATGGGGGACTATTAGCAGCCTCTTCATAATCAGGAAAGTTGATTTACAAAACCAAACAGTTCTCTGTACTTTATGTGCAACTTCTTTGTAAATCGACAGCTATTCTAAAGTAACAAGGTTATTTTTTAAAAATTCAAATAAAGATTTCTGATATGTTTACTCCAAATATTTTTACTTGGGGTCAAGTAGAAATCATGGGTTTCAATTGTCTGTCATTAGAAATCAGCTTAACCTTAAACATGAACGTGTAAATGACATTTTTAAAGTGATTTTAACTGGTGAGTTTTTTTAGGGGAAAATAATTAAAATTTTGTGTTTTTAAGATAGTTTTACAGGAGTTGTGTTTTGGTATATTAACCATTTGCTTTATAACTATTTTACTAGTGAAGCTATCTTTCAAAGTTTTAGTGGGAATGAAAAGATATTTCGTGGTAAGTAAGTCTTTTCCATGTCACTTCCAAGGTATCAGTTCAAAGATGTCAAGCTCTCTATTCCTCTTTGTCATCAAATTAAAAGTGCATAGGCCATTGTGAGGGTTGGGTGGCTCTGCAGCCTTTGTACTACAAGAAATTTTTTTTTATTGCCACTTTTGAGGCATGTATTACAAAAAATGTATAAGTGAAAAAGAAAGCAGCCTGATATGTGAAAAGTTTAGAAAAGGGAATGTATTAGGCTGTTTTTGCATTGCTATAAAGAAATGCCAGAGGCTGGATAATTTTTAAGAAAAGAGGTTTATTGGCTCACAGTTCTGCAGGCTTTACATGAAGCATGGTGCTGGCATCTGCTTCTGATGAGGCCTCGGGGAGCTTTTACTTATGGTAGTAGGCACAGCGGGAGCAGGCAAATCATATGGTGAGAGCAGGAGCAAGAGAGCAAGGGAGGAGGTGCCATATGCTTTTAAACAACCAGATCTTGTAAGAACCTACTATTGCAAGGACGGAACCAAGCCATTCGTGAAGGATCCACCTCCGTGACCAAAATAGCTCCTACCAGGCCTCCACCTTCAACATTGGGGATTACATTTCAACATGAGATTTGAAGGAGACAATATGCAAACCATATCAGGGAAGATAGTTAAAAATCAGTACACAGTTTTTTTCAGAGGATTCTATTTGTGCAGATATACATACATTTTTCAAGTGACTTAAGGAAGAAATAGAGATGCTCTGAGACTGTCCAACCCATAGGTCTTATTTATAATGAATTTGATGTTTTCTTTTTTTTTTTTGAGACGGAGTCTCGCTCTGTCACCCAGGCTGGAGTGCTGTGGCCGGATCTCAGCTCACTGCAAGCTCCGCCTCCCGGGTTCACACCATTCTCCTGCCTCAGCCTCCCGGGTAGCTGGGACTACAGGCGCCGCCACCTCGCCCAGCTAGTTTTTTGTAGTTTTTAGTAGAGACGGGGTTTCACCGTGTTAGCCAGGATGGTCTCGATCTCCTGACCTCGTGATCCGCCCGTCTCGGCCTCCCAAAGTGCTGGGATTAAAGGCTTGAGCCACCGCGCCCGGCCTGATGTTTTCTTAAGTAAATTACAGAAAATATTTCCTCGGCTTAGTGAATTTGACATTCTGTGCAATAAAAGATGGGGTTAGACTTGAGTCACTAAAATGACACATTAGACTTGCTTAGTGAAAACAGGGAAAAGTCTTATCCCTGTAATGTTGTTGGGGGAAATCATCATCCTTAGACATTATTTGTGGGGCATTAGGTGGAGTTTGGAAACACATGGACATAGAATAACACCCAAATAGTCTAATAGCTAATAGTCACCTTTTCTTGCCACCATTTAGCTTGTCCAGCCTGGGGCCTAGGACAGCTTTAAATGCAGCCCGACACAAATTCGTAAACTTTCTTAAAATGTTGTTAGACTTTTTTTGTGATTTTTATTAGGCTCATCAGCTATTGTTAATGTGTATGTATATGTATCTATCTATAGAGAGAGAGAGAGTTTTTTTTGTTTTTTGTTTTTTGTTTTTTTTGAGGCAGTCTCACTCTATTCGCCAGGTCTGAGTGCAATGGCGCAACCTTGGCTCACTGCAACCTCTGCCTCCCAGGTTCAAGCAGTTCTCCTGCCTCGGCCTCCCAAGTAACTGGGATTACAGGAACACACCACCATGCCCAGCTAATTTTTGTATTTTCAGTAGAGACGAGTTTTACCATGCTGGTCAGGCTGGTCTTGAACTCTTGATCTCAGGTGATCCACCTGCCTCGGCCTCCCAAAGTGCTGGGATTACAGGCGTAAGCCACCATGCCCAACCAGTGTTAGTGTATTTTACATGTGGCCCAAGACAATTCATATTTTACATATGCCCCAAGTCAGTTCTCTTCCAGTGTGGCCCAGGGAAGCCAAAAGATTGGACACCCCTGATTTAGAGTTTTCTACTGCAAAACCTTGTCATCCTCCATTCAATTCATCTGTCCTGTGATTTTCTTCAGTCAGTTCAGTCCAGCATAATACAACCATTGGAAATGAGTTATTTTTCCTATAGGAGGGAATCTTAGTGCTTTCTGTCAGTATAAAATAGCTTGTATATTCTAGAATTTTATGTAAATACAGTCACACAGTATTTACTCTTAGGGGGGGTGGCTTGTGGATTTATTTAACTCAGTGTCATTTTTTTAAGATAATCCGTGTTGTCCTGTGTATCAAGAGTTCATTCATTTTCAGTGCTATTGTATGGATAGACCACAGTTTGTTTATTCATTCACCTGATTTTAGACATTTGGGTTGTCACCAGTTTGGGGTTATTAAAAATAAAGCTGCTATAAACATTTGTGTATGAATTTTTATGTGGACATAAATTTTCATTTCACTTGGGTAATTACCCAGAATAGGAGAGGATAAAATAGAAGAGAGGAGAAGAGAATAGGAGTAGAGTAGGTAATAGGATAGATGTATGTTTAACTCTTAAGAAACTGCCAAGCTGTTTTCCAAAGTGATTATACCATTTTAATTTGCATCAGCATTGTATGAGAGTTCTAGTTCTTCCATATCCTTGCCAGTGTTTGCAATGATCAGTCGTTTTCACCTTAATTATTGTGGTTTTAATTTGTATTTCCCTGATGACTATTGATGTTGAGCCTCTCTTCCTGCACTTATTTGCCAAATAAGCATATATGTTTTCCAAGTCTGAAGTTTGGCTGTACATTTTTGTGACAGTGTCTTTACAAGAGTAAAAGATTTTAAGTTTTTTGATGTCTAATTTAGTAACATTTTCTTTAATGAATCTTACTTTTTGATGTTGAATCTAAAAAAACATTACCTAGCCCAAGGCTTCTTTACACTAGTACTGTTGATATTTGAGTTAGATAATTCTTCTGAAGGGCTGTTTGTGCTTTGTGGGATGTTTAGCAGAATCTCTGGCCTCTACCCACTTATTCCAATAGTACCCCCCTTTCTAGTTCTAGTAACCAAAAATGTCTTCATATATTACCATATATCCCCTGGGTGAGAACCACTGGCCCAACCCAAGGTCACAAAGCTATTTTTCTGTTTTCTTCTGAAAGTTCGTGTTAGCTCATATGTTTAGATCTGTGATCTATTTTGAGTTGATTTTTACATGATAGGAGGTGTGCAGTCAAGGTTCCCTTTTTTATGCATATGGGTATTCAATTTTCTAGTCTTGAAATCAGGTAATGTGAGTTCTAACTTTATTGTTTTTTCTCAGAATTGCTTAAACTGTGTTAGCTCCTTTATTTTTTCATATAAATTTTAGAATCAGCTTGTCTGTTTCCACAAAATAGCCTGCTGAGATTTTGTTTGGCTTACTTTAATATAGACCAATTGGAGGAAAATTGACATCTTAAAAATACAAAGTCTTTCAGTCCATGAAATCTATTTATTTAGATATTATTTTATTTCTTTCATCAGTGTTTTATAGATTTTAGCATGCATATCTCAGACATCTTTTTTTAAAAAATAGGGGTAGGGACTTTTCTCTGTTACCCAGGCTGGAGTGTAGCTGCATGATCATACCTCATTGCAGCCTCGATCTCTTGGGTTGAAGCATTCATCCCACGTCAGCCTCCCGAATAGCTAGGATTCCACGCTTGCACCACCACACCCAGCTAATTTTTTTAAAACTTTTTTGTAGAAATAGGGCCTTGCTGTGTTTGCACAGGCTTTTCATAAACTCCTGGCCTCAAGCAGTCTACTCACCTCAGTCTCCCAAACTGCTGGGATTACAAGTGTGAGCCACCACGCCTAGCCCAGATTTTTGATATCTTTTTGTAGATGTATACATAAGTATGTCATGTTTTCTGGGATATTGTAACTTAAAAATTGTCAATTGTTCATTGCTAGTATTTTTAAATGAATGTATGTGTGTGTTATCTATAAAAAATCAGTGATCTTGTTCAACTCATTAATTTCGGTAGATTTTTAAAAATAATCCTTGGGATTTTTCTACGTGGACAATCTTGTCCTCTATAAATAGGGATAGTTTTGGCTTTTTATTTTCATGCCTTTTTTTTTTTTTTTTCTTGTCATACTGCACTGAGTGGGGCCTAGCATATATGCCTGTATATTAAATTTACAAAAATCTAAATTATCTCAGATAGAGTCAGCAACTAATATTGGTCATTTGCCTTAATCCATAAACATTTTTGTATGTGCCTCTCCTATGAAAATTTTTTGCATCTTCAGAATGGACTTCTTATTTAGGAAACATTAGTTGAGTACTTACTATGTGCTAGGAATACAAAGTTTAAATGATAAAGTTCCTGCCTTAGAGACGTTTATTGTCTACTGGAGAAGGTGGGCATATAATTTACCCAGGAGGGTAAATAATTTATAAGCTCAAGTAATTAGCATTGTAATAGAAGTTTCCTAGTACTTATATCTACTGTCTCTGCTAAAAAGGGATTGAGGAAAGCTTTACTGAGGAACTGTCATTTGAGCTTGGTCACAAAAGATGAGAAGGAATTTGCCGAGTAAATTTGTGCAGGAATCAGAGATTCTAGACAAAGGGAACTGCATGTGCAAAGGCACATGTGCAAATGTAAAAGAACATGGCGATGTCGGAAAGGATCAACTGGAGCTGGAGCATGGGACTCTGTACATGTTGGGAGAGATGAAACAAGAGGCATGGTGGAGCTTAAGTGCTGTGCTATGAATGTTGACCTCATCCTATAGACAGCAGGAAACAAAGTTTTTAAGTGGTAGATGGCACTATAAGCCTTTAAAAAAAAAAAAGAACTCTGGCAGTACTACAGAGGATACACTACAGATAGAAAGACTAATTAGAAGATGTAGCGTTAATTTAGAGGAGAGGTTATGAGGATCACCTAAGTCACTAGGATAGTGGTGGTGGTGGGGATGGAGATGAGGCCATGAGACTGAAAGGTAAAATCAACAGGATATGGATTGGATTGATTAGAGGGCAAAAAGGAGATATAGAAGGTTGATTGTGACCCAGGTCATTTGGCTTTATCTTTTTGATCAGGAGATTAGAATTGCTGATATGTCACTGTTTCGCATTTAGACTACACAAACTTTTAGAATCATGAGGCTTTGTAGCATTTCTTTTCAAAGAATTAAAGGAATGCTACTCACGTTTCATGATGTATGCATATATGTGTTAATATATGTATATAAAATAAAGCTTGCAAAAAGTTTTATATGTTTCTCATAACTGGGAAGATAATCACTAAATTGTTAAAAGTAGTTATCTCCCTAAGTGACCTGGGGGGAGGGATGGATAAGGGCTTCTGTACTATTTCTGTACTTTTAACTTTTTATAAATGCATGTTTTTATGTTTTAAATTAAACAAAATAAAACTTGTCACATACTACAGTATTTATAAGAGAAGCAATTATTTCTTGGTTAGAATTATAAGTGCTTGACTTCATCTTTTAATGGCACTTCCATATATAACCTGTTAGGTTTTCAAGTGTTTCTCTGTGCCTAGCACCATGAATAGGCACTGCGAGGGATAAATACCTGCTCTGATAGAGCATATTTTTAAATTTACAGATATAAAAACAACATAGTAAATAATTAGGCCTAACTAATGCTGAAGTTGCAGGAGAATTCAGTGTGAGTTGGAATAGTGAGAGAAGACCAAACTGTTGTAGGATGGTAGAAGACTGATGGGAGATGGAGTTGACTTCAAGTCAGATGAAAAGCAGAAATAAGGACATGGCAATGGTAACAACCACTGTTCTAGTGCTAGAAAGCTTAGTAATATATTTCTTTTTATCACTTCTCTGCCTTTAGCTAAGTGTATATTTCTTTAAATAGAAAAAAAATGAATGTGTTAGCTTTTTAAATTGAGTTATAAAAATTATTTTGTCTTCCAGGAATCTGTCTTGAACTATCGTTTAGATCCTCTCGGCATTGTTGATGGTTTTACTGCCGAGGTAGGGGCAAGTGGTGCTTTCTGCCCCACACATTTGACTCTTCCAGTTGAAGTGTCATTCTACAGTGTTTCAGATGACAATGCTCCCTCTCCTTATATGGCAAGTATTTTTTATATTGTGTGTTTTCCTGCCAAATCAACCAACTTAATGACAAATTTCTTTAAGTGCTTTGGTGCAATACTTTAAAGTATAAATCACTTCCTAAGAGCTGAATACAAACTAACATGCCAAAATATTACCTCATGACTTCTTTCTAAGCTAGTTCAAACAACAGATAACCTCTTTTGCATTTAAGGATGGTACTAAAAATGTACTTGTTTCTCTTTGTCTTGAAAAAATGGTAAAAATTGATCAGTGACACTGTAATTCCATCGTGCTGAGTTCACACACATTCTCAAATGCTTACTGTGCACTCGGCCCTCTAGTCCTACAAGGCTTTGGTGACATAAGGCTTCTGTAGGGCCCTTTTACTCCCTTTTCTCCTGTTTGGTTTGGTTTGTCTTTGGGCCTATTCTTTTCTAATCCTAGGGTTCTTTTTTTTTTTTTTTTTTTTTTTTCGTATAGGCTCTCACTCTCTTGCCTAGGCTGGAGTGCAGTGGTACAGTCATAGCCCACTGCAGCCTCAAACTTCTGGCCTCAAACCATCCTCCTGCCTTGGAGCTCCTAAGTAGCTGGGTCTGCAGATATGCGCCACCATGCCTAGCTCATTTTTATGTTTTGTAGAGGCAGGGCCTCCCTATGTTGCCCAGGCTGGTCTTGAACTCCTGGCCTCAAGCAGACCTCCCACTTTGGCCTTCCAAGTGTTGGAATTACAGGCATGAACCACCACAACTGGCCTAATCCTAGAGTTCTTTAGGATACTAGCTACTTCAGATTCATGCTAATGTCTTAATGGAGAGTGAAATAACTAAGAGGAGTTAGAGCAAGCTTGTCTGGCCTACAGCCCACATGCAACCCAGGAAGGCTTTGAATGTAACCCAACACAAATTTGTAAACATTCTTAAAACATTATGAGATTTTTTTGTGATTTTTTCTTTTTTTAGCTCATCAGCTGTTGTTAGTGTTAGTACATTTTATGTGTGACCCAAGACAATTATTCTTCTGCCAGTGTGGCCCAGGGAAGCCAAAGATGGGACACCTCTGAGTTATAGTGTTGAGCCTTAAGATCAATTTATGATTTCACCTTTCTGATTTGTTTTTATTCCAATGGCTTGTGGATAATATAAGCATTCATTTGCAAAAACAATACTGAGTACTAGTATATGATTAGTATCAGCCCTCTTCCAAAAGACAAAGAGAGGTAAGTAGCTAGCCATGCAGGTCTGTAAAAAGTTGACAGTGATGGTATCAAATATGGAGTCAAATCTGGGTTTTCATATTAGGTGTTACTTTTGAGAAATGCAGATTACTATAGGCATTGAACATTATAGCCTAGTCTTGCTGCTTGAATTTCCTAATTTACTACCTGGCCCAACTGCTTCCTCTCCTAACACGCCTCTCACCAACCTTCTAGGTTTTCAAGGACATTAGTAACAATGACTTTTGTTATTAAATAAAAGCTGTAAAAAGGGACATCTATATAATTGAGAAACAACAGAGAGGAAAGGAAGCTACTCTTAGGAACCTATATGTGACCTACTCATTATTGGCCCAGTTTCCTCAAGGAAAGCTTACTCCATTCTAAGGGTGACGATTTTAGTCAAGAGCTTGATTAGTGTTTCACACTTTGATAGAAAAAGCATAGTGGTGTCTGCTTGTTTATTCAAAATTTTCTTTTCCCAACAACATTCACATCTGTGGGTCATAAGCATAAAGATGCCCAGCATAGGTTATTATCGAAAGAAGAGGCCCCCCTTCACAAACCTGCCCAGTTATTACATATGCTACCTGTTCATTTACCATAGAAAGATGTACCCACTTTTCAGAATTATTTTGGAAAAAATAATTTTGGACAGTTAATGAAATGGAAAGTACCACTGAGATAAGTTTAATACCAGAATAAATGCATATCATACTCAAATACTTACAGTATGAGAGTATATCTACAGCCTGTTTGCCTTACCAGGACATCAAGAATCTCATCAGTTTCACACCTTTTACTGGCATGTAGTAATAGAGGATGGAAAGATAAGGTCTAAAATACTGTGATCTGTCCGTGTGCAGTGGCTCATGCCTGAATCCCAGCATTTTGGGAGGCTGAGGCGGGCAGATCACCTGAGGCCCGCAGATCGCTTAAGGCCAAGAGTTCAAGACCAGCCTGGTCAACATGGTGAAACCCTGTCTCTACTAACAATACAAAAAATTAGCTGGGCATAGTGGCACACGCCTGTAATACCAGCTACTTGGGAGGCTAAGGCAGGAGAATCGCTTGAATCCAGGAGGCGGAGGTTGCAGTGAGCCGAGATCGCATCATTGCACTCCAGCCTGGGCTACAAGAGCAAAACTCTGTCTCAAAATAAATAAATAAAATAAAATACTGTGATCTGTCATTAGTGAACAGAGTCCCTGTTGGCCATTAGGATGGCTTGGAAACAAGATAAAAGGGTAAACTGGCTGAAAATCAGCTCATATAAATATATTTGATGGAAATTAATGAGCAAAAGGTAATTTGAACTATGCTTTTAAAAAGCAAAACAGCATTAATCTTTTACCTTAGTTGATGTCTAAAAAATGAATGATTGGGAGATAAAAGATTTTATCACTCCAGAAAGTACTAGAGTTGTACACACAGATGATTGCAGATCATTGAATAGATATTGGCAAGGGTATGAATCAGGTTACTGAATTTAATCTATCCTTTCGAGAATCTCTGATTTTCTTTTCTCTGATAACATTCTTCAATCAACTATCCTGTTTATATTTTTCCTATGAAAAAATTAGAATATTTTCAAAAAATAGTTTGTATTTTTCTACTAAAAGTTTACTTATTAGGAATGCATTCTTTTTGCAAATGACCCAGTCCCAATATTTCCTGCTATGGATTAATTTTGTTCCTCAGGGAATATTCTCTATACTTTTGTAGTTGAGTCTGTTTTCAAAGAACTGGTTATGTTTTGGTAAGACTATGCATATCACAGACCAGCAGGGCGAAGACATAAAACTCCTATTTGTTACTCTTATAATAACCTTGTTACTCTGATAATAATTTTGGGACGTCTTATCACAGATTATACAAATGACTCACACGGGTAAAATTTTAGCACAGAAAATCCTATCTTTGTGGTATAGAGGTGGTATAGGATTTCTCATTAAATGATTCCTTAAAGATTAACTCAAAGCCATATATTATTATTCTCCGGTTGGGAGTTAGTGGTAAAAATGTTCTCCAAGTGTTATATGACAACACTTAGCTGTCTAGAAACTGTTGTATTGTGAAACCAGGCAGAAATATCTAAGGCAAGTGTGCCAGTGACAAATGTATAATATGAATTTCATTATAATATTATCAGGGCCACGTATGATTTCCTTTCATTTGTAATTAACCAGATCAAGATATATTTCTTTCAGTTTTCCACTTATTTGTGCATATTCACTATTCCATAATAATTTGAGGAATTTTTGTATAAGATTTTGACCATATTTATTTTAACCCTACTATTCCATTTTAAAATCCCAGAAGAAAGGCCAGGCCCATTGGTGGCTCACACCTGTAATCCCAGCACTTTGGGAGGCTGGGGCAGGCGGATACCTTGAGGTCAGGAGTTCAAGACCAGCCTGGCCAACATGGTAAAACCCCATCTCTACTAAAAGCACAAAAATTAGCTGGGTGTGGTGGTGGGTGCCTGTAATACCAGCTACTCGGGAGGCTGAGGTACAAGAATCACTTGAACCCAGGAGGCAGAGGTTGCACTAAGCCAAGATTGTGCCACTGCACTCCAGTCTTTATGACAGAACGAGGCTCCATCTCAAAAAAAAGAAAAACAAAAATACCAGAAGAAAATGTGTTTTTCTCTTTTGTGTTAAATATGGTAACTTTTCGTAGGTATTAATATTAATATGCTGATCAGTTAAAATGATGAAATTATTACAATAATGATGAATAATAATAAAATTCCAAATAATTTCCCAGTCCCTTTCTAAAATTCCTAACTTGCCAATGCTACTAGTCTTAACATTGCTTACAAATTGTTTTAAATTATTGCCTTAAACTTTATGGTTTTTTTCAAAAAGCTATTTTTTTAAATAAATTGATTTAGTTATTGTTACTGTGTTCTAAAAACTATTGGAATTGAATGTATTAAAGGAAGCGAGTATAAACTTGGTAGTAGTTGCTCTACCACTTTTACTGTATGTATTTGGTGGGGAGGCCGATGGCTGGCAAGGAAGAACGGTAGTATATTACATGTAGTTATGTGATTTTAAAGATAGCTATTATTTAGGTATATTTTACTTTTCCTTTCTGAAACTAGGAAGAAGACGCATATAATATACCATACCTTTTTCATGTAGAGTAAATAGCCACATTGTGCTCATTAAAAAAAGTAGTATACAGAGTACCTCATTAGGCATGTAGAGCAGATTGTAAGAGAGAAATTGTTTCATTGCTGTTTTGGTTAGGGTTGCAGTTTGTTGATGTGCTTTTTTCATGCTTCAAATAACCACTTGACAAATCTGATTTGTCAAGAACCACGTATGTGTTAACCTTAATGTGTTAATGTAATAATCTGATGTCAAGTGTTGTTCACTTGACGTTGAGGAATCCATATGTCAGAATGTGGCTTTCCCTTTTACCTTTATCCACTCCTTTTTACTTCCTAACCCTGGAACCCAACAGAGAGATGTCACCTAATAGGACAGTCCTGTTTTATATTTGCTTTTACATAAGTTTGGCATGTACGATGTATAATAATGGAATCATGAAATGTAGAACATACAGTTCTCCTTAACTACCTTAACTGCTTGAAAGAAAAGTATTATCCCAGTTAACATAAATGCATCAGCATTCATTTTTTAAAGCTCTTTAAGTATCACAGGCTGGGCACGGTGGGTCACGCCTGTGATCCTAGCACTTTGGGTGGCAGAGGCGGGTGGATCACCTGAGGTCAGGAGTTCGAGACCAGCCTGGACAACATGGTAGAACCCCCACCCCCCCCACACTGCCATCTCTACTAAAAATATAAAAATTAGCTGGGCGTGATGGTGAGCGCCTGTAGTCCCAGCTACTTGGGCGGCTGAGACAGAAGAATCGCTTGAACCTGGGAGGCAAGGGTTGCAGTGAGCCGAGATCACGCCAGTGCACTCCAGCCTCGGTGACAGAGTGAGACAGCATCTCAAAAAAAAAAAAAGTATCACAATTACCACCGATAGTCATTTGGTTATCCTAGTTATTGATCATCCTGGTTATTGAGAAACTTTTACACATTCCGTTTGAACTTACCTTGTTTTAACATACGCTTTTTCCCCATTGATTGGATTTTGCAGTAATGAGAACATCCTGAGAAAAACTACTTCATATACTGGAGCAGGGCTCCCAAACCTTAATGTAAATTGATATCATCTGGAGAATCTTGTTAAATTGTATATTTGACTTCGTAAGGTCTGCAAAGAGGCCAGACATTTCACAGGCCTAACGAGTTCACAGGTGATGCTGATGATGCTCATCTGAGGATCGTTCTTTGAGTACTAGACCAACTGGAGGACTCCTAATATCCTCTTTTAGACTTCTCTAATGAAATGACCCTCATTTAGCTTTAACCTTGACGTAAATCAGCTCTCAATCCATTGTGTTCTGATTTAGAATCAATTTGGATTCTTAGATTCCTTAATAAGTAAATGACCAAACAAAAGCAAAACACCTTAATAATATCCAGATTAAAACACAACATAAGATTGTCTCTGAAGAAATATTTAATTTTAGGAAGGTGAGATTTTATAGCTTTACTATAGAACATTCCACAGCCTGAAAGTTACTGATTTAACTTTCATTTTCCACATTTTGTCTTAAACATCTCTTATCCCATAAAGTAGTACCAGGCAGGAACTACAGACTTCCAAATTCCTTTTTTATTTTTTTTCTGTCTTTATTCAGAAATCCAGATATGTAACTTAACTCCCAGACTGAAGAATTGACTTTATTTTTGGCCAAGACTTACTTTCCTACACTTGTGACTTTTTACATGCCCAAAGACCAATAAATTATTTGCTGCTTCATTTCCCCTCTCCCTCAAGATACATGGAAAGGGTCCTGTTACCTTCCTTCATTTCCTTTTTAGTTAGGAACTCCTTACTTTTATTCCTATATCTTAATAGTAATTTTGAGTGCTGTGGCCATTGATGTTATATATTCTTTATAGTGACATCACCAGGAAGAACAGTAAAGTGTTTCCTTAGGGGTAGAAACATAGAATGTATCTCTATTAATTCAATATGAATGTTTTTCCATAGAAATAGAATTCTGAAATTTTAATAAATTACATGAGTTATTTTAGTCTTTTATGTACATATGCATCAGTTTGTACTCAATTTGTCTTCTTTTATTTAAAGGGTGTGATTACTTTAGAGTCCCTTGGTAAAAGGGGTTATCGAGTACCTCCTTCAGGAACAATACAAGTGGTATGTGTTTTATAGCCTACAATTGCAATAATCATTCTCTCACATACATATAGAACTTAGCCCTTTCTCCTGCTACTGCTGCTGCAACAACTTTGGTAAGTAACAGTGGGGCTGCAGCTTTGTTTGGAGTTTCCCTGCTCTGCCCCAGGAATGACCATTTGGGGACCTCCATAAAAGGAAAGCATTAATAAGCTAATCAAGGTGACTACTTAAGAAAAATAGCATATGACAGTTTGCATAACTTCAATAGGGCTCTTTTCAGTATATTTAGAACCTAATATTACTGGTGCTTTCTTTTTAATAAACCAGATTGAGACGAACCTATTTAAAAGGAGACCCCAAATATTAGAATTGCTTTGGCAGGAAAACTTGAGAAACAAAATTATTTTATTTCTAATAATTTCTAAAATTGATTTAATGAGATGACCACACAAAGCAGAAATATAGTCTGACAGATGTCAGGGCAGAGAAGGCATCATTCCTTTTGGTCTAGGCATTGATCTTTTGGCTCAGAGTCCTCCTATCTCAGAACAGTCTTTCATCATCCCTGGTCTAGGGTTCTGAGAAGAAGAATCTAATATTAAGGCCAGCTTGAAATTGAGTTCACTCTAGATCTGACCCAGCATAATCCTGCAAGCCCTCAAATCTATTACAGAGTTTGCAGACTGAAAGAGAGTCTAGCTAAGGCTTGCTCCTCATTCCCAGGATTTGACCTAATCCAGCAAGCCTTTTTATGACCTTTGACCTCAGTGTGTTCAGTACTTTGTCAGATCACTTTTACTCATCATCA
Source organism: Piliocolobus tephrosceles (assembly GCF_002776525.5). Lineage (NCBI taxonomy): Eukaryota > Metazoa > Chordata > Mammalia > Primates > Cercopithecidae > Piliocolobus > Piliocolobus tephrosceles. The sequence goes on from NC_045439.1 coordinate 74,994,094, forward strand.
TTGTTCCAATACTGCAAGGAGTCTGTACATTTATTTCCTATCACACAGGAATGAAACAGAACTATGTAATATGTGTACGTGTGTGTGTGTATATATATATACACACATATATAGTAATACATATTTATATAAGTTTTACTGAGGAGGAATTACCACAAGAATACCACAAGTAAACCAATTTCTTGAAGTAAAGAAGTGACAGTGTTCTCTTGCCTTTGGCTGTGTAGCTCATGAGAAAGTGTGGGTCAGCAGAAAGCTAGCTGTCAGTTGTGATCATAGTGAAGTATAAACTCGGAGGTAACACATTCACCTCTTGTTTGGAGACTGCCAACTTTAGTGGTTAATTATAAGTATGAAATGTGGGTATGTCTTCTATCCCGTGTACAGTTTAACTGTGTATAAACATGATTTGAACTCCTGGCTTATGAGGTGTGGTTGTTGAATGTATTAGCCTTAATCTTAAGACTCACTAGATTTCAAAAATTGGATTATGATATTGATATATTTCTCATTTTGATTCAGTGAGTGATGTCCAGTGCCACGGATGAGCTTCTGAAAGCATGGGTACCAAGTTACCTATTGATGTGTTGGTAATTTGGTTAAAGTCAGATCAGCAGCTTGGGGTTTTGTTTAAAAATGAGTACTTTAAAAATAATATTCCTTCAATTATTCATAACCAAGCAACAATTGAATTTAATTCAGTCGTCACCATGGATACATATTTTGGTCTATAATGATATTGAGGATTTTTTTTAAAGCTTAGTTTTGCTACAGATTTTGAAATGATTCCATGTATGAGTAAATGAAGTATTAAGCCTACTTTAGATCTGATATTAATAGATCTAGTGAGCTTTGTTTTCTAAACTTGGGGAAATGTTCAGATAGGAAAAAGTCTCTTCTTTGAGCACCTATTTTAAATTTTATAATAATCACATGTCCCTAAGACATCAAACATGCTAATTTTACTGAGCTTGTATTTTTATTAGAAATATTCTATTTGGTATTAAAATGTGAGAAATTAAAACTCAATTTTGAGAAGTTTGAAGTTGATACTCTTTAGCAAAGCTATTATGTTTGAAATAATTGAACTGGAATATTTTAACCCAATAAGGATGTATTTTGCTTAAGCTAGTAGAACTATTCCTTAGAGTTACTCCTCTGAACAAGGAGTAAAATTTATACATATGAAATTTGTGACTAAAGATTTTGATTTTTACTGGAGCTTATATTATTGTAAAACAAAAAATTGAACCTTTTAAAAAATACTGAATATTATTTCATAAACTTTTGAAATTTTGTTAATTTTAGTCCCTGAAACTGAATTATATTCAGTGGTATTGTTGTTTAAAATCTTGTTTGATTATTGGCACAATCATTCTGAGTCACATCAACAAATCACTGTTTTTAAGGAATAATTTCTATATTGTTTCTTCAGACCTTATTTAATCCTAATAAGACTGTGGTGAAGATGTTTGTTGTGATATATGATTTACGAGATATGCCAGCCAATCATCAGACATTCCTACGACAAAGAACTTTTTCTGTACCTGTTAAACAAGAAGTGAAGAGAAGTATTAATAAAGAGAACATCCGACACACAGAAGAACGGTTATTACGCTACCTCATACATCTGAGGTAATGCTTCAAATTAATATGAAAATGTTACTTTAGAACAACTCTGAAATTTTTAGTTTTTTTTTTTTTAAACTGTAACTGTAACTAGACCAGTGTCCCTTGGGACTTTGCTTAGCTTGGGGACTCTTGATGATGTGCCAAGATGCCGAAAGTACATGGCATACCTTCCTTTGGTTGTTATTACTTGTTGAATTAAGGAAGTTTTCATTTATAGCTGTTTAATATAAAATATTTTATGCCAAAACAAATGCATCTAGGGCAATGAAACACATTTACTAAACGAATACTATTTAAAAATGTAATACGAGGGCCGGATGCAGTGGCTCACACCTGTAATTCCAGCACTTTGAGAGGCCGAGGTGGGCGGATCATCTTCAGGAGTTTGAGACCAGCCTGGCCAACATAGTGAAACCCTGTCTGTACTAAGAATACAGAAATTACCTGGGCGTGGTGGTGGGCTCCTGTAATCCCAGCTACTCAGGAGGCTGAGGCAAGAGAATCGCTTGAACCCGGGAGGTGGAGGTTGCAGTGAGCTAAGATCACACCACTGGACTCCAGCCTGGTGACAAGAGTAAGACTCCATCTCAAAAAAAAAAAAAAAAAAAAAAGTAATACAAGCCATATAAATCATTCTATATTTTTCTTTTTCTTTTTTCTTTTTTTTTTTTGAGACGGAGTCTTACTCCATTGCCAGGCTGGAGTGCAGTGGCGCAATCTTGGCTCACTGCAACCTCCGCCTCCTGGGTTCAAGTGATTCTGCTGCCTTAGCCTCCCGAGTAGCTGGGACTACAGGTGCCCACCACCACACCCAGCTAAATTTTTGTATTTTTAGTAGACACGGGGTTTCACTATGTTGGCCAGGATGGTCTCAATCTCTTGACCTCGTGATCCACCCGCCTCCGCCTCCCAAAGTGCTGGGATTACAGGCATGAGTCACCACGCCCAGCCAAATCATTCTATATTTTTCAATAGCCATGTTTAAAAAGTAATAAACAGGTAAATGAATATGTTTTATTTAGCTCAGCCTATCCAAATTTTACCATGTGAATATATAACTGATATAAAAATTATCAATGAGATATTTAATATCACTAACTCCTTGAAATCAAGTATGCATTTTACACTTAAATTTGAGCTAGCTACATTTCAAATGCTCAATAACCACATATGGCTAATGGCTACTGTATTGGAAAGAGAAGTTCTTAAACTTCATTCATTTCTTCAACTGATATTTATGGGCCAGGCGTGCTTCTAGACACTAGCAAAACAGCAGTGACAAAAATCTGCTCTCGTAGAGCTTATACTCTAGTCCTTCCATTATAAATATCTTTCCCTCTAACTTTTACTACCCAACTCATGGTTCAAGGTTGTGAGAAGCCACTTGTTTGCTCTTGAGGTCAAAGTTGTCAGTATACCAGGGTAAGGTTTTCAGCCCTGAAATCCTAGTTTAGCTCTCAGGATCAATGAGCGAATTGATTGGTTAAAAGAGGGCTCAGTAGACTTTTGCCTGTAACTCTGTTTCTAGTAATTTTCTGATCCCTTCCATAGAAAGTCCTCAGTCACATCAGTGATGTTTATCTTAGACTCCTTATAGTAAGGAGTGTTACTCATCAGGAGGAGTCAGCTTTCATCTCGGGTCCAGGCAGAAGACTTCTTCAATCTGTTATTGCTGATGGTGACCACCTGCTATCTTTCTTTATATATGCCTTGCAGTGGTGATCTGGAGTGAAAAAGCAGCGAGCTGTACACTCAAGTCCCATACATGAAAGTCTGTTAATTATTCTTCCCAAAGCACTATTTAATTAGTTCTTTCATCTCAGTCTTCTGCCTGTTGTTCTGTATGCAAAAAGACATGTTCAGCCAGCATAATGTATTTAAACCAAACCTAATACTACCTGTAAGCCACATGAGAAATGTTACACAGATTGTGGGAATGAAAACTCTATGAAAAACAGACTTGGAAAACTGTTTTTAAAAAACATGGTATGGCCAGGCGCGATGGCTCACACCTATAATCCCAGCACTCTGGGAGGCCGAGGGGGGCGATCACCTGAGGTCAGGAGCTCAAGACCAACCTGGCCAACATGGTGAAACCCTATCTCTACTAAAAATACAAAAATTAGTCAGGTGTGGTGGTGGACGCCTGTAATCCTAGCTCCTCAGGAAGCTGAGGCAGGAGAATTACTTGAACCTGGGAGGCAGAAGTTGTAGTGAGCTGAGATCATGCAACTGCACTCCAGCCTGAGCAAAGGAGCAAGACTCTGTCTCATAAATGAATGAGTGAATAAATGAATGACATGGTATGAAATTGCAGACTATGAGAATACCTCCCAAACTAGAAAAAGATTCAACCCTCTCTGGTTAAACTTGCATTTGACACCATTCCTCTTGAAGTTTAACAACCATAGCTAATTGTAACCAATACTGGCCAGAGTAAAAATCAGCCACCTTAGCTTTTATAATCTCCACATAATGACAGGACACTTTAAAGAAACTTTTTTAGGGAAAACGGTATACTTCCCAAAGAATGTTCTCCTTCAGTTTGGGAAGGTGAAAAACTGCAGAGAGGAGGGAAGAGTGAGCCCAGTCAGAGCCAGTCTGCTTTAACATACAGAGCTGTAACCACTACATCTTTCAGCTAGTTCAGGAGTAAAATCCACAAACCCAGAGAGTATTTATGCTATGCCAAGGGAAAATCAAAGAGACGTTAGCACTACAGGGTATGTTTGTCTATTTGGTAGGTAAGTTAATGTGAGTGAAGATTCCAAATCCCTGCACTGTGTTACAGATACTAGCAGTGGATAGAAACAGTTTCATATACGGTTTTGATAGCCATTTTCATTTTACTGCTAACTTTTCTCTTGACTTTTGATGGTGGCTGGGTTTTACTTAGCCTAGCCACTGTTGATTATAGTTTTTTATCATCTACCCCAAATCATGGGAGGCTAAGTTGTGTGAAATGGGTCTATGGAGCTAGAAGATGCCAGGGCTACAGAGCCCAAATGTAATGTTATTGAGTAATGTGAGTGAACTGCCACGTGAACCTGCAGATGAGGAAAGGTGCATGTACTGTGGAGTCAGGGAGGAAAAGTAACATTCTATTTGACACTCAAGATTTACAGGAAGAAGCATCTCAGGCATTGAGGGAAGGAAAAGGAGTATGAGGTATTTAGGGAATGGTAAGAGAGCAATGTTTAAATAAAAGCATATGCTTTGGTCTTTAGAAAAGACCTTAAATATCATGTTAAATAGTTAGTGTTGACCTAATATTGTAGCAAGATTAGTTCTTCCTGCTTTCAAATTTTAATTATTCTAGTTTATTTTAAAAACTCATTCTCTGAAATGTTTTATATTTTGTTTATTTGTTTAGGTTCCAGAGTTCTAAATCTGGAAAGATCTACCTCCATAGAGATGTACGGCTCCTGTTCTCTAGAAAGTCAATGGAGGTTGATAGCGGTGCTGCATATGAACTCAAATCTTACACTGAATCACCAACAAACCCTCAGTTTTCACCAAGATGTTGATAAGGAGTGATGATTTAAAGTATTTACTCAGTACCCAAGTTTGCAAGTAAAAATTAGCATAGAATGGAGTGTACCAAATTAACAATCAGGAGAGTGGATCCTCTCCCGTTATCCTGGACCAGTTTTTATGAAAGGATTCCTGAAATGAAATCCATATATTCCATGTAGACTGGAAAAACTCATGTCCTGATACTTTTTGTACTGTTGAAACCACTTCATTGGACGTGTTGCAATAGCAAAACCCCCAGTTAGGTTAGTGTTTACACATTTTATTTCTCAGTTATTTAATATTTAATGTTTTCCTTAATACTCAAGTGATGTTTGTCTCTAGTGTTCTAATGTAGCACAAATCCTATGTAAAATCATACTATGTATTTTTGACATTAATGTTGAAATCTGAAATATATGCACAAGTCTTTAATTTTGTGTGATGTGTTAAGTGCTGTTCATTTAAGTTATTGAAAATGAGAATAAAATGTTGAGCTTCTTTAAAATTAACACACTATGCAAGCATGTGTACTTCTTATATCTCTCATGTTTAGTTTTTATAACACCATATCCAGGTTGCTATCTCACACAGTAGCCCTTTAACCTATTGTATTAGCAGTGCAATGTGGACTAAGCTGCTTCACATTCCCTTTGCAAGTTCAGATCATCATGCCCATTCATAGCCAGGATTCCTTATCCCCCAAACAGTTCTATTTTTCCTTAATCACTGCTATAGAGTCTTTACATTAAATTACTGTCCTATGCTGGATAATTTTCTCAAACTGTTAAAAAAATATGTACTTTGGAAACAAATTAGTATTTATATTGTAAATATATGCAAAAAAAACTAAGAAACGTGTACTTGGCTTTTATTTGTAGATGAGACATTTATGTGATTGAGTGAATTAGCCATTAGGCATTTTCATTCTAGCTGTACAGCTGCAAAGAGGGAGGGGGAAGATGTCTTGAGTCTTGTTCCCAGTTTATCACTAAGCACATCAAAAGTCTGTCTTCCAACACCCTTGGAATAAACAGGGTGGTTTTTAGATGTTTGTGCTCAGACAGTGGGCAACAGCAGATTAAATAACAAGGCAAAAATACTAGGAATGCTGGTAGAAATCTATGACTGCAAGTTAAAAAAACATACCACTCAAGTAGGCCAGACCCAGGAGACTTGGGAATCTAGAACCTGGTAAGCAGTCTGGAATTGGGAAAGGGGAAAGTCTACTTTCGGACCCAGGCATTAGACAGACTGCTTAAGAGAATCTATCTGTCCAGGTGATGAGTGTGTGGCTGCAGGCCAGCAGACTGTGGAATGGCAAGCAGATACCTCTTAATATATTTCTTTTAAAATATCAGTTTAAAAAGGCTGTTTATATTCCATAAAGCTAAAAAATATATATTTCAGTGGTGCAAATTTATGAAGATTGTTTTCAATCTTTAGACTGTGTGGAAAACAGATGGGACAAGGACCCAAAGGTTTGGATTGTAGTCCCAGCTCTAATGGTATCTGATGGAACTGACTCCAGGAATCCCCTAATGTTTCCAGGTCTTTGTGATTGAGAAAATGTGGCGAGAGTATGATTAATGTGCCTTCTCTTCTTAAATTCTGTTATCTAATTCTTGAAATAAGTATTTCAATATATAAATCTAGATATGCATGTGGTAAAAGTCAATATTGATAATTGTATATAAAACTTGGAAAACATCAAAAACATTTTTAAATTTCTTTTTTGACCTCTCCAGTAAAGTTTACCCAAAAAATAGTCACATACTTGTGTGCAGGTGTCTTTTTGCATGGATACCACACTGCAGTCTTTCCGGGATTCTTTCTAGTACATGGTCTTCCAACCTTTCTGAGCAGTTTTTAGAAACTTTGAAGTTGAATGGAACACCTGGGTGCATCCTGTGCTTTCTTCCTGGTAAGTTTGTGCAGAGCAAGCACGTGCTGACCTTTTGCTCCTCTACTTCTTAGGGCCTTTTTCACTTATGTTTTTCCTCTGTGAGGTAAAATTACCCAGCGTCTGTTCTCACTTGCCCTCGCATTATCTCTATCACACTGGTTCTTTTTCTACCCTTGTGTAGTTATAGGCCAAGGCATTACCACATCTCTATTATCTGTATTCAATTATATCACTAGATTATATAACAGTTGAGTGTTGGCATGCACAGAAAGACACCAGCAGACAACCAACATTGTTAACCTGTGATAGATACTAGAGATCTTACTGCAGGCCCAGTTGGCAGTGTTGCAGATCAATAAAATGAGTCATAACTGATAACTCCCTTTAAAAAGGAACTACGGTTGGGAGGCCAAGGCGGGCGGATCATGATGTCAGGAGATGGAGACCAACCTGGCCCAACATGGTGAAACCCCGTCTCTACTAAAAAAAAAAAAAAAATTAGCCAGGCGTGGTGACGCATGCCTGTAGTCCCAGTTACTCTGGAGGCTGAGGCAGGAGAATGGCGTGAACCTGGGAGGCAGAGCTTGCAGTGAGCCGAGAATGCGCCACTGCACTCCAGGCTGGGTGACAGAGTGAGACTCCGTCTCAAGAAAAAAAAAAAAGGAACTATGGATCACAAATAACCTTTGGAAATTTTCTTCGATTACAATGCTAAAATCTGTCATGAGAATTAAAATCGAAGTGATGAAATGAGGTCTAGCTGGAAAATACCCAACAGAAGTTTCTCCCCTCTTGCCATTTTCATTTTCCCTCACCAGATCTGTCATTCCCTGAGGGCTAACGAAGGGGAAAATTTCTCCTTCAAAGGCTTCATCTTTGAAATCCTCACTCTTTCTTTCCTAATTAACTTTGTGAATAAAGTGGTGATTCTTTTCTGACTTAATTTATAAAATACATGTCTATTATAAAAAATGTTCACACCATATAAGTATATAAAGTAAATGAAAAAGTCCCCTCCCTCAAGTTGATCTTTGCAGCTACTGCTTTAACAGGGCTGGTGACTGCTGAAAATTTGGTATGTGATACACCATATGGTTTGCTAGACCTAGGAAAACAGGATCAATCTAAATGGAAGTAGGCTTTTCATATTGGTGAGCATTAACTCTAAATCCCTAGACTATCCCTATATAGCACTGGAATTAGCCCATTCTACTCCATCATAGGCTATCTGTGGGAGATACGGCAAAAATGTGGACATGGGGAGAAGGAAGAGAACATATGAATGCTTGCAATGTGCTAGGCATTGTACAGGCAGTTTATATGTCACTGAGTCCTTAAAAACCATGCTTCAGAAAAAGAGTGAAAATTTTACAGTTATTCTCCAGTGAAAAGGGGGTTTGAAGCTTGCCCAAGGTCATACTGGCAATAAGTAGAAGAACCAGAATTCAAATCTGGGTTACAGAGTGTCGTTTTCACTCTACTACACTGACATTTTGCCTTTTTTCCTCATTTCCATTATATTTTTCCACCAGAAATATACTTTCCATCAATATTCTTGGAAGTAAAGATAATATTTTCCACATAGTAAGTGAGGTATAGTAAGGAAATGCCTACCTCAAGTGTCCAATTTTTTTAAAACCTACAACTTTGGGAATGAATATCCTAATGCAACTCAGACGCTATTCAACGTAATATACTGTCAGGAGGCATGAGGTAAAGATTCAGTTTTTCAAGTCTCTTCCAGATCCCCTTTTACCCTATCGTTCACTGTATTGTTTTGTTTTGTTTTTTGAGATGGAGTCTCGCTCTGTCACCCAGGCTGGAGTGCAGTGGCATGATCTTGGCTCACTGCAACCTTTGCCTCGCAGGTTCAATTGATTCTTCTGCCTCAGCCTCCTGAGTAGCTGGGCACCACCACCATGCCCAGCTAATTTTTGTATTTTTAATAGAGACAGGGTTTCACCATGTTGGCCAGGCTGGTCTCAAACGCCTGACCTCAAGTGATCCACTCACCTCTGCCTCCCAAAGTGCTGGGATTACAGGCGTGAGCCACCACACCCAGCCCTTTATTTTTAATTTATTCAAAATTTTCCTGTTCCAACCACTAAGTCTAGAGAAGTGGGATCATCCACTTTCTAAGTTCCACTTTCAACACGCAAGTTGTTGAAACTGCTGTTTACAGTTATCTGACCTGTTTATTCAGTTAATAATCTCTGGGCTTTGCTCACAGAAATCACTATTCATCCCAGGATTTTTGGTGTTCAGTATCTCACTTGGTTTCCCTGAGTTGATTTTCCAGTCTCTTCCTCTCATTCAAAATGTGTTCTGTTCTTGGTGTTTGCTACACTCTGATGATGCAGGTGGACTTCCTCTCTCAATTGTTTGAGGATTGAATGGAGGGAGACATTACTTCATCTCCTTACTCCTATAAACTCTTGAACTAGGCCAACTAAACCTCAAAAGGAACCCTGTTCTTTTTAAAGCTTTTATACACCTATCAAGTTCCAAATCAAAAAAATATTTTGTGCATGTATGCCTCAGAGTCACCAGAGGAACTTTGGTTAAACATCAGTTGTTGGACCTTGCCCCAAACTTAATGAGAATCTCTGTCTAAAGGGTCACTCCATGATTCTATTCCCTACAGCTAATAGAATTAATTAAAAATTCAATTCCTTGGTTTCCCTAGTTACATTTCAAATGCTCAATAGTCATATGTAGCTAGTGGCTACTGTATTTGAGAGCACACATATAGAACAGTTCCATCACACAAAGTGCTATGAGATGGCACTAATCTAGAATACACACATACCTTGGAGATGTTGCAGGTTTGGTTCCAGACCACAACAATAAAGTAAGTCATACACATTTTTTTATTTCCAGTGCATATAAAAGTTACATTTGGCTGAGCCCAGTGGTGCACTCTGTAATCCCAGCACTTTGGGAGGCTGAGACAGGTGGATCACCTGAGGTCAGGAGTTCAAGACCAGCCTGACTAACATGGTGAAACCCCATCTCTACTAAATACAAAAAAATTAGGCATGGTGGCGCATGCCTGTAATCCCAGCTACTTGGGAGGCTGAGGCAGGAGAATCAGTTGAACCCGACAGGCGGAGGTTGCAGTGAGCTGAGATCATGCCATTGTACTCCAGCCTGGGCAACGAGAGCGAAACTCCCCTCAAAATAATAATTTTAAAAAGTTACATTTATACTATATTATACCTTAGAAGTGTGCAATAGCATCATGTCTAAAAAGTATGCAATAGCATCATGTCTAAAAACACACCCTAAACAAAAAACAGATGATGGGGTTGGGCATGGTGGTTCACACCTGTAATCCAAGCACTTTGGGAAGCTGAGACAGGTAAATCACTTGATGCCAAGAGTTCGAGGTTACAGTGAGCCAAGATCACTCCAGCCTTGGTGACAAGTGAGACCCTGTCTCTAAAAGAAATAAAAATAAAAAATAGTTTATTGTCACTTGAGCCCAGGAGTTCAAGGTTACAGTGGCCTATGATGGCACCTCTGAACTCCAGCCTGGGTGACAATGTGAGACCTTATCTCAAAAAAAAAAAAAAAATTTATCTATTGCTAAAAAATACTAACAATCGTCTGAGCCCTCAAGAAGTCATAATCTTTGCTGGTGGAGGATCTTGCCTTGATGTTGATGGCTGCCAACTGGTCAGGGTAGTGGTTGCTGAAGGTTGGAGTGGCTGTGGGAATTTCTTAAAATAGACATCAATGAAGTTTCTCATCAATTGACTCTTCCTTTCACACAAGATTTCTCTGTAGCATGCAATGCTGTTTGATAGCATTTTACCTACCCACAATAGAACTTGTTTCAAAATTGGAGTCAGTCCTCTCAAATCTGGCCACTGCTTTATGAGCTAAGTTTATATAATATTTTAAAACCTTTTGTTGTAGCAATCAATCTGAAAATGAAAGCAATTACATTTACAATAGCTACAAAAAAAGTAAAATACCTAGGAATAAATTTAAGCAAAGAAGTGAAAGACCTCTATGAGGAAATTTATAAAACACTGATGAAAGAAATTGAAGAGAACACACCATGAGCTATCCCTTGCTCATGGATTGGAACAGTTAATATTGTTAAAATGTCTATACTACCCAAATTGTGCTACAAAACTATAGTAACCAAAACAGAATAGTATTGGCATAAAAACAGACACATAGACCAAAGGAACAGAATAAAGAACCCAGAAACAAATACACAGCCAACCCATTTTTGACAAAGATTCCCAGAACATACAGTGGGGAAAGGACAGTTTCTCTAGTAAATGGTGCTGGGAAAATGATATCCATATATAGAAGAATGAAATTAAATCCTTATCATTCACCATATACAAAAATCAAGTCAAATGGATTAAAGATTTAAATGTAAGACCTAAAACTACTAAAAAAACACATTGGGTAAATGCTCCAGGACATTGGTCTGGGCAAAGACTTTTTAGGTAACACCTCAACAGGTGTTGCACAGACAACAGGTCGGGCACAGTGGCTCATGCCTGTAATCCCAGCATATTGGGAGGCCGAGATGGGCAGATCACCTGAGGTCAGGAGTTTGAGACCTGTCTGACTAACATGGTGAAACCCCATCTCTACTGAAAATACAAAAATTAGCCAGGCACGGTGGCTCATGCCTGTAATCCCAGCTACTGGGAAGGCTGAGGCAGGAGAATTGCTTGAACCCGAGAGGCGGAGGTTGCAGTGAGCTGAGATGGCACCATGGCACTCCAGCCTGGGTGACAGAGCGAGGCCCTATCTCTAAAAGAAACAAACAAAAAAAGCATAGGCAACAAAAGCAAAAATAGACAAGTGGGATTACATCAAGCTAAAAATCTTCTGCATAGCAGAGTAAACAAATGAAGACAAGAGAAGCTACAAACTTTGCAAACTTCCATCAAACAAGAGATTGAATATATAAGGAACTCAAACAATAGCAAAAAAAACAAAAAACAAAAAAACAAATAATTCAATTTTAAAATGCACAAAAGACCTCACTGGACATTTCTCAGAAGAAGACATATGGCTGTGTGCAGGGGCTCACACCTATAATCCCAGCACTTTGGGAGGCCAAGGTGGGCAGATCACTTGAGCTCAGAGTTCAAAACCAGCCTGGACACCACAGTGAGACTCTGTCTACAAAAAACTACAAAATTAGCTATGCGTGGTGGCACACACTTGTAATCCCAGCTACTTGGGAGGCTGAGGTGGGAGGATTGTTTGAACCTGGGAGGCAGAGGTTGTAGTGAGCCAAGATCACACCACTGCACTCCAGCCTGGACAACCAAGTAAGACTCTGTCTCAAAAAAAAAAAAAAAAAAAGTTTTTATTTAAAAAAAAAAGAAAAGAATTCAGATCCTTGGCCAAGTACAGTGACTCATACCTGTAATCTCAGCACTTCGGGAGGACAAGGTAGGTGGATCACTTGAGGTCATGAGGAGTTCGAGACCAGCCTGGTGAAACCCTGTCTAAAAATTAATCAGGTGTGGTGGTGCATCCTGTAATCCCAGTTACTCAGGAGGCTGAGGCACAAGAATCGCTTGAACCCAGGAGACACAGGTTGCAGTAAGCCACTGCATTCCAGCCTGGGTTGGCAGAGTGAGACTCTGTCTCAAAAAAAAAAAAAAAGAAGAAGAAGAAGAAGAAGAAGAAGAAGAAGAAGAAGAAGAAGAAGAAGAAGAAGAAGAAGAAGAAGAAGAAGAAGAAGAAGAAGAAGGAGGAAAGAAAGGAAATCAATGTGTCAAAGAGATATCTGCACTCCCATGTTTACTGCAGCATTATTCACAATAGCCAAGATACAGAGTCAACCTAGGTGTACATCAATGGATGAATAGGTATAGAAAATGTAGTATACATACATAATGGAATATTATTCAGCCATAAAAAAAGAATGAAATTCTGTCATTTGCAGCAACTGGATGGAATTTGGGGTCATTATATTCAGTGAAATAAAACAGACAGAGGAAGTCAAATGTAGCATGTTCTCATTCATATGGGAGCTAAAAAAAAAAAGTGGATCTCATGGAGGTAGAGAGAGGAATGGTGATTACCAGAAGCTGCGAAGGAAGTGGGGAGAGGAGGATGAAGAGAGGTTGGTAATGAGTATGAATGAAGTTTTTGTTGTCATTTCAACAACATTCACAGCATCTTTATCAGGAGTAAATTCCATCTGAAGAAACCAGTTACTTTGCTCATCCATAAGAAGCAATTCTTCATCCATTCAAATTTTATCATGATATTGCAGTAATTCAGTCACATTGTCAAGTTCCACTTGTAGTTCTCTTGCTCTTTTTGTCACATCCGCAGTTACTTCCTCCACTGAAGTCTTGAATACCTCAAAGTCATCCATGGGGGTTGGAATTAACTTCTTCCAAATTTCTGTTAATGTTGATACAATGACCTGCTCCCTTGAATCACAAATGTTCTTAATAGCATCTAGAATGGTGAATTCTTTCCAGAAGGTTTTCAGTTTAGTTTTTCCCACATCTATAAGACGAATCACTGTATATGACAGCTATAGCTTTACAAAATGGATTTCCCATTAAGACTTGAAGCACTTTGGGAGGCCAAGGCAGGCGGATCACCTAAGGTCAAGAGTTCGAAACCAGCCTGGTCAACATGGCAAAACCCCGTCTCTACTAAAAATTAAAAAATTAGCCAGGCATGGTGGCAAGTGCCTGCAAATCCCAGCTACCCAGGATGCTGAGGCAGGAAAAACGCTGGAACCCAAGAGGCAGAGGCTGCAGTAAGCTGAGATTGCACCCACTGCATTCCAGCCTGGGCAACAGAGCAAGACTGCATCTCAAAGAAAAAAAAATAGACTTGAAAGTTGAAATTATTCCTTGATCTATGAGCCACAAGATGGATGTTGTGTTAGAACGCATGAAAACACATTAATCTCCTTGTACACCTCCTTCAGGGCTCTTAGGAAAGTGCATTGTTAATGAGCTATAATATTTTGAAAGGATTTTTTTTCTTTCTGAGCAGTAGGTCTCAATAGTGAGCTTAAAATATTAACTAAACCAAACTAAACCATGTTCTAAACAGATGTGCTGTTATCCAGGCTTTGTGGTTCCATTTACAGAGCACAGGTAGAGCAGATTTAGAACCCTAGGATTTTCAGAATAGTAAATGAGCATTGGCTTCAGCTTAAAGTCACCAGCTGCAGTAGCCCCTAAGGAGAGAGTCAGCCTGTCTTTTGAAGCTTCGAAGTCAGGCATTGACTTCTCTCCAGTATGAAAGTCCTGGATGACATTTTCCAACAGAAAGTCGTTTTGTCCACACTGAAAATCTGTTGCTCACTGTAGCCCCCTTCGTCAATTAGCTTAGCTAGATCTTCTGGGTAACTTGCTGCAGCTCCTCCATCAGCACTTTCTACTTTACCTTATACTTTTATGTTATGAAGATGACTTCTTTCTTTAAACTTCATGAACTCACCTCTGCTAGCTTCAAACTTTTCTTCTGCAGCTTCCTCACCTCTCTGAGACTTCATAGAATTGAAGACAGTTAAGCCCTTGCTCTGGATTAGGCTTTGGCTTAAAGGAGTGTTGTGGCTGGTTTGCTCTCTATACAGATCACTAACACTTGGACTATATCAGCAATAAGGCTGTCTCGTTTTCATATCATTCATGTGTTCACAGGAGTAGCACTTTCAATTTCCTTCAATAACTTTTCCTGTGCATTCATAACTTGGCTAACTCTTTGGCACAAAAGGCCTAGTTTTTGGCTGTCTCAGCTTTTGACATGCCTTCCTCACTAAGCTTAATCATTTCCAGCCTTTAAAAAAATTTTAATCTATTTATTTGTTTATTTAGAGATCAGGTTATGAGACTGGCTAATTTTTGTATTTTTGGTAGAGATGAAGTTTACCATATTGCCAAGGCTGGTTTCAAACTCCTGGGCTCAAGCAATCCACCAGCCCCAGCCTCTCAAAATGCAGGGATTATAGGCATGAGCCACCGCACCTGGCCATTTCTAGCCTTTGATTTAAAGGAAGAGATATGCAACTCTTCCTTTCACTTGAACACTGAGAGGCCATTGTAGGGTTACTATTTGGCCTAATTTCAATACTGTTGTGTCTCAGGGGATAGGGAGGCCCAAGGAGAGAGAGACAGGGGAATGCTGGTTGGTGGAGCAGTCAGAGCACACACATTTATCGGTTAAGTTCACTGTCTTATTTGGGAGTGGTTTGTGGTACTCCCCCAAAATTACAATAGTAATATCAAAGATAACTGATCACAGATCACTATAATAGATGTAATAATAATGAAAAAGTTTGAAATATTGCAAGAATTACCCAAATGTTACACACAGACACAAAGTGAGCACATGGTGTTGGAGAAATGGCGCCTATAGAGGCTGAGGGCAGGGTTGCCAGAAACCTTCAATTTGTGAAAAACGCAGTATCTAGAAGTACAATAAAATGAAGCCCCAAAAAAGAAAATATCCCTAGATGGCAGTTGAAACTGAATGTCCAGTGGGCCCAGTGGCTCAAGTCTGTAATCCCAGCAGTTCGGGAGGCTGAGGCAGGCAGAGCACTTGAGGCCAGGAGTTTGAGACCAGCCTGGCCAAGAAAGCAACACCCCGTCTTTACAAATTATTATTAGTAGTATTATTTGAGACAGTTTCGCTCTTGTCACCCAGGCTGGAGTGCAGTGATGTGATCTCAGCTCACTGCAACCTCCACCTCCTAGGTTTGAGCAATTCTCTTGCCTCAGCCTCCCGAGTAGCTGGGATTACAGGTGCCCACCACCATGCCCAGCTAATTTTTGTATTTTTAGTAGAGACAGGGTTTTACCATGTTGGCCAGGCTGGTCTCGAACCCCTGACCTCACGTGATCCACCCACCTCAGCCTCCCAAAGTGCTGGGATTACAGGTGTGAGCCACCACACCTGGCCTACAATTACTAAAAAATACAAAAATTAGCCAGGCATGGTGGCATGTGCCTGTGGTCCCAGCTACTTGGAAAGCTGAGGCAGGAGAATCACTTGAACCTAGGAGGCAGATTGCAGTGAGCTGAGATCGTGCCACTGCACCCCAGCCTGGGTGGCAGAGTGACACTTTGTCTCAAAAAAGAAAAAAAGCTATGAAGGTGGAAGTTATTTCCTGGAGGCTGTGTAAACCTAGAAGAGAAGGTGATCCAAGGACAGAACTGTTAGAATCCTGCCATTAAGAGGCAGGTTAAGATTCAACAGGGAGGTCAAGTAGGAGGAAATCCATGAGACAATAGTATCCTGGAGATCAAGAGAAGGGAGTTTTGAGAAACAGGGTGCTGGGGACCAGTGTGCCATTTTACACATTAAGGTTCATAATGATGCAGAGTGGCATTAGTTGGGAAAGAATGACTTTCCAGGCAGTCCTCATAGTGGAGCGTTGCCCATGGTGAATTCTCCCATTTGACCAAAGTCTGCCCTCCAGAAATTCAAACTTCCCCTCCTGCGAGTGTCACTATCAGAAAGAGATTCTTTTTATCCAAGGTCACATAGCCAATTAAAAAAAAAAGACCAGGTGTGGTGGCTCACATCTATAATACCAGCACTTTGGGAGGCCAAGGCGGGTAGATCACTTGAGGCCAGGAGTTCGAGACCAGCCTGAACAACATGGCGAAACCCTGTCTCTACTAAAAATACAAAAAATTATCTGGGTGTGGTGGTGGGCAACTGTAATCCCAGCTACTTGGGAGGCTGAGGCAGAATTGCTCAAACCCAGGAGGCAGAGGTTGCAGTGAGCCAAGATTGCACCATTGCACTCCAGCCTGGGTGATCTGTCTGAAAAAGAAAAAGAAAAAAAAAAAAAAACTTTTTTTTTCTTTTTGTAGAGACAGAGATTCGCCATGTTGGCCAGGCTGGTCTTGAACTCCTGAGCTCAAGTGATTTGCCCGCCTTGGCCTCCCAAAGTGCTGGGATTACGAGTGAGCCACCGTGCCCGGCCACAGCCAATTTTCTTGAGGCTGCGTTTCATCATAAGTGTATGTCTATCAGATTTTAACCCAAGTTCACAAATACATTGATATAGGACATATACTAGAATGCCAGTCAATTTATTAATAAAAATACAATTGTTAAATGCTCCAGTTGGCCTAACTAGTGCATTCTTCTTTCTCTCCGCAGTTCTGCTTAAGGGAAAGGCAAATTTTCAGTATATTACTTTGTGAGTATAGAATGAGAACAAATATGTCGTTGATCTTATAGTTTCTCAGCTAGCCCAGCGTGAGACATTCTTAAGGGGGATCTTTGTCAAACAGTTGGCCTACTGAACCATTTTACTTTCAATACTTCCTTGGCTGACAAACACCTTCCTTCATTTCTCCAAAAGGAGTGCAATATTAACTCTTTTTGTTTTTCTAGTTGCAATTCCAGTGCAATTCTTCCTGTCTGAGATTCTACATCCTGGCTGAGTTTCGATGGTCTCCAAATTCCTTATCCAGCCACTTAGGGTCTTTCGATTGCTTCCCTGCCCCCAGAATTGCATTCATTTTCTGTGGTTTTCTACTAGTTTAACTCTTTGAGGGCAATCTTATTTCCAAGTTTCTGAGGGACATTTTGTTGGAACCGACAAACATTGCCAGTAAATTCAGATATCAAGTAGAATGAGGATTCAATATGAAGCCGCAGGGCTTGGCAAATGAAAGAGTCATTGGGGGAGCTCGATGCTAGCAGTTTCAGTAAGCTTGTGGGAGTGGACCCCCTGGGAGTGGACAAATGAATCTGAATTCCTTCGTTAGGTATCCAAGAAGTGCTGGACCCTCAGAGTAAAATATAAGTAATTACAGACGAGATCCCTGCCCTGGTGTGGCTTATCTGAGCAGGAAAGGTGACCTAAAGTCACGACAATTGTCTAATGATACAGTTCGTGTTGTTGAGGAACTGTACAGAGCTGTGACGGCCTTTAAGAGGTGGCTCTGGCCTAGTGTAGGGGTTTAGGAAGGAAAGGTTCTGAGGCAGAGACATAGGACTGGAGATGTGAAGGCGTGGCAGAATGGAGGAAGGAGCTTTGGCGTGCCCAAAAGACAGCTTGTGTGGCTACAGAGCGGAGAGCGAGGAGAACAGACCTAGGCGAGGATGGTTGAGTAGAAAGACTAAAATAAAAAGCTCCTAGAACGAGGGGGCTACAGTGAGCAGGAAAGGGCGGGGAAAGGCGGTTCCACGTAGAAACTACAATTCCCAGGAAGCAATAGGCAGCCACAGACGGATGTGAGGTGAGGCGGGAGCGGCGACCTTTGAAAGAAAAAAGGAAGTGTTTGGACGACTGCGAGCGGGAGAAGCGGGGTCAAGTAGGTAGGGGCGCGGTGCGGGAGCGGCAGGCTGGCTCCGGCGTGCGAGGACCTTGGCCAGCGGAGCGCTTCGCGGCTCCGTCTCGTCATAAGGCGGCGGCCATTTTTGCGGGCGGAGGCGGCCCGGCGGGTGCTGGGAGAGCTGGGCCGGGCGGCGGGCGGGCCTGAGGCGGCAGCCTGCCGGGTGGCCTCGGCCACCCGCTAATCGCATCTTTTCCTGGCGTCTCGTCTGCAGAGGGAGCACTATGTCTGCGGAAGTCCCCGAGGCAGCCTCCGCGGAGGAGCAGAAGGTGAGTGCGCGGGGCGTGGGCCCTGGGCCCTGGCCCCTGGCCCCTGGCCCGGGCTGGGTCTGGCAGGCGCCCTGCTCCCGCCGGGCGGAGGGGCGCGCCCTGCGTGCGGGGCCCAGGCGCATGAGGCCGAGGCTCCTGCGCCCCACCTTTGGCTTCCCGCAGTCACTGGCTGGTGCGCCGACAAACTGGGAGTTCCAATGTGCCCCGCGTTTACTCCGAATCGTGCCTTTTCTAACACCTCCGTGGGTCGCGGTGTTCCTCAGTCACTTACATTTACGCGAGCGCCCAGGACGCAGTCTGGGCGTAGAGCCTAAAGTTTTTCTGTGAGCGTCAATTTGCTTAGGAAGTTTGATTTTTTTCTCTGAAGAACTCTCCAACTACTTGTATTGTAAGCGTGCGGTTCACGCCAAAGGCAGTGCCTCGTGTGCGGGCCGCGATGTGGGCCGGGCTTGGCATTTCAGGGCCAACCGTTGTAACCATGGTCAGTGGGTACAGTCCGGCCTTCAGTGCCTTCACCTGTAAAGGCGGAATCCTGGTGCTTGCCTCCCACGGCGGGGTGAGGCCTAGAGGAGCTGAGTCACCTGTAGTGTTCAGGCCTAGGGGAGGTGAGTCACCTGTAGTGTTCAGCGCAGTCTGTGCTGGAAAAGTACTCGACTAAAAATCGAAAGGATGGAATTTTAAAATTTTACTCACGAAATTAATCAGGGTTTTATTGGAAACATAGGAATATTTTTAAAACGCACTTGTGTCTTCCTGATGTAGGGGACTAGGCCAGGAGTGTTAGTGTGGTTCAAATTATGACTCTCAAGACTTTCTATTTAGGCTAGTGTTTGTCTCTCCCATTATAATTATTTCCACCGCCCTGCTCTCCTAGGAAGGTGTGACTGGCCAAGAAGTGAGAAAGGGCCAAGGTATCCTGTTTCCTAAATTGTTTATCAAAACAATTTTTCTTATAAATCAGGTTGTGTTGTCGTTAAATACGATTTTGGTCTACTGCTTGACCTTCGTGCGGGTTTCTGCTTAATGTTGCGCTTATGTCCTAATTAAGTTGGGAATTGGATTAGTGTTCTAAGGCCATTCCATATGTTCTTAAAACCGTGTTAACTTCTCTTGAGTTGGGTGCTTCTGTTAGGATGTTAAAGTAATTGAAAAGCGAGAAAACAACGTATAGCATAGGTAAAAGTCTAAGTTACCACATTATTTGAGAATATCCAGTGAAAATAGATATTTTAACACATTACCAAAACAATGAATTTGGGGAGGGGCAAAAAATACAAATATTGAAGATTGCAATCTTAAAAGGAGTATTAAGTATCACCTGCCTATTGTAAAAATACTTGTTGTGTTCATTATTGCTTGAAATTTAGGAACCCTAAAAAATAAGTCCCTATCTGTGGTGTTTTGTCTTAAACAATGACATCAAACTTAGCATTAACTTCTGGTGCACCGTAGTGTGCTGTGTAATTTTCTTTGGTAAGTTCTGTTAGTGTGTTGCCAAAGTATGCGGTGTTGATTTCTAGAGTGTAAATACTTTTACTTGGAAAAGCCTAATGTATCTTTTAACAATACTAAGGGTATCTTGAACATTTTCTCTTATTGATTGTCTACATTAAACATTTAAGGTGCTTTGGTTTTAGCTGCTGTCATTAAAATCAACCAAAATATGTTAGGAATGTAATGTTCCTTCTTAAATTCAGGATTGACTGTAAATGCTAAGTGCCTGTGGCATGGATAGTGTCCCTAACCATGAAGAAAATGTGCACAGTCACTTCTGTGTTCCTGTGGGCCAAATCACCTGTTTCTTCTATTTGGAAGATCAGTTCGATGACCTAAAAAATTGAGTTATTGTCTGTGTACCCAATTGACCTTCCACTTAAAGCCAAAGTATTCAGCTAAAAATACCTTTATAGTTTACTGGTAGGTTGCCTATTGCCTCTAAGGAATTAAGGTAGATAGCTGGGCCTTGCATGGAGTAAAAGCTAAGTCACTTTCTCTATCTTGAGTGGTGTGTGCTCCCTTGGTAAGAGAAGAAAACCAGATAGATTCCTATCTTGTATTAGGATACAATTAAATATGTACAAACATAAAAAATAAGTATAAACTCTTATCTCTTGTGTACCATTCTAAAACTAAAACAGCCAGGCATGGTGGCTCTTGCCTGTAATTCTGGCACTTTCGGAGGCTGAGGCAGGAGGATTGCTTGATGCCAGGAGTTTGAGACCAGCCTGGTCAACATAGTAAGATTCTGTCTCTACAAAAAATAAAAATAGGACTGGCACGGTGGCTCACGCCTGTAATCCCAACACTTTGGGAGGCCGAGACGGGCGGATCACGAGGTCAGGAGATTGAGACCATCCTGGCCAACACGGTGAAACCCCGTCTCTATTTAAAGTACAAAAATTAGCTGGTCGTGGTGGCGGGTGCCTATAATCCCAGCTACTCAGGAGGCTGAGGCAGGAGAATGGCACGAACCCGGGTAGTGGAGTTTGCAGTGAGCCAAGATCGTGCCACTGCATTCCAGCCTGGGCGACAGAGCGAGACTCTGTCTCAAAAAATAATAATAATAATTAATTAATTTAATTAAATAAAACATAAAAATAAAAATTAGCCAGATGTGGTGGCATGCCTGTAGGCCTGTAGTCCCAGCTACTGGGGAGGCTGAGGTGGGAGGATCACTTGAGACCAGGAGTTTGAGGCTATAGTGAACTGCTTTAAAAATATTTTTTAAAAATTTAAAAGGCCTGTGCTGTGGCCCACACCTGTAATCCCAGCTACTCGGAAGACTGAGGCCCAAGAATTGCTTGAACCCAGGAGGCAGAGGTTGCAGTGAGTTGAGATCATACCACTGTACTCCAGCCTGTGCAACGGAACAAGATTCTGTGTCAAAAAATAAATAAATAAAATAAAATTTGGCCGGGCACGGTGACTCACACTTGTAATCCCAGCACTTTGGGAGGCTGAGGCTGGCGGATCACGAGGTCAGGAGTTCAGGAACAGCCTGGCCAATATGGTGAAACCCTCATCTCTACTAAAAAATACAAAAATTATCCGGGTGTGGTGGCGCACACCTGTAATTCCAGCTACTCAGGAGGCTGAGGCAGGAGAATGGCTTGAACCTGGGAGGTGGAGGTTGCAGTGAGCAGAGATTGTGCCACTGCATTCCAGCCTGGGCAACAGAGTGAGACTCTGTCTCAAAAAAATAAAATAAAATTCAAAATAGATTAAATACAAGCAAAGCCAGTCTAAATTTTTGATTGTGTGCTTGGTATTTTGCTGAAACTAAGTTTCCAATGTATTTGGAATATGACAGCAGTTGTTAAAAGTTAAGGGAGTTTTTGAGTTTGTCAAGTAAACACTCCCCTAGGCCATGTGGTGGCTCAGTTCACCCTTTAAGAGTAAGCTATGAGGTCACTGAGTTTCCAGAGTCATAGATACAATCACATTTTAAGTTCAGCTCCATTCTTTTCTCATTTTCTTGAACAGTTGGAGTAACCTGCTGAGTCTTTGTGCAAGAAAGCTCAGATGCAGAACTCACATAGCACTACTTAGATGCAACGTAGTGATTCAGATGCCGCAGAATATGCTTATATTTGTCTTTAAGATAACCACTGAAGTGAAAACAAAACATTTAGAAGTTTTGAGCACAGAGCTCATGAATGTATCAACAGTAAGCTAAGGCATGTGTACTAGTCCTGGAGGGGAGAAGAGGCAAGTGGGAACTTAAAACAGATAATTCTGGCCCTGCAAGGTGGCTCATGCCTATAATCCCAGCACTTTGGGAGGCCAAGGTGGGAAGATCGCTTGAGGCCAGGAGTTTGAGACCAGCCTGGGCAACATAGAAAAACCCCATCTCTAAAATATAATAATAAATCTACACCTGTAGTGCCACCTACTCCAGAGGCTGACGGGAGGATCACTTGACCTCCAGGAGGTCAAAACCACAGTGAGCTTTGATGGCACCACTGGGTGACCAAGGGAGACCCTGTCTAAAAAAAAGAGAGAGATGGTAATTTTAATTGCACTGTGAGCAGCTTATGCATAGGGACCCTGGTTTGTATATCTGCTCTCTCACAGCACTCAACATTGTGCTTGACAGTTATTTACAAAATGGTTGAATGGATTTTTCTCAGAACTTTTCTGTTAAAACCTTTGCCGATGTACTATTTCAAAACAAATGACAATGCTAGTACCACAGAGAAGAATAGACCATGGTAAGATGAAAACCTTAGCTTAGACCCACTTAAGATCTCTTGAACGAAACTACAGGGATATGTGTATATATTTTTTCGTTTGTATTGTGGCCTTAATTTTTTTTTTTTTTAAGACCTCAATAGCAGGTTTTCTAGAGGTTGTAAGAGTCACCAAACTAACATGTCGTGGAAAGGATACCTACAGTAAAGCTGTCAATGACATTGTCAGGTTAAAGATACAGTTTGGTGCCTTTATGAGTGGTAGAAGAGGAAAAGAACCTTTATCTAAATTATTTTAATATATCAACCATAAAGAGATATAAATTGTTTTCCGATGCTTCCAGTATTTTAAAAATAGGAGTTCATATTGGTATTTTCAGGGGCTCTTTTGACACTATTTTTGGTTACCTAAAGGCTCAAGAATATTTTTGTTATGTTTGAGACAGGGTCTTGCTCTGTCGCCCAGGCTGGGGTGCAGTGGCACAATGATAGCATATTGCAGCCTTGAACTTCTGGGCTCACCTAGCCTTATACCTCAGCCTCCGAGTAGCTGGGGCTTGCAGGTGTGAGCCACCGCCACATCCATGTTTTCTGTTTCTATTCAGAGTGAACACAACATGCACCCTTGGTCTTTGCAACCATCGATTCCTAACAATCTGGAGGTAAACGTCAGAAAAGTTTTTAAGTGTTTCTCTTAGCTGTCTTAGCAGTTTGCTATACAGCAGTTTGTTAGGATTGCTGCTTTTGTTTGTGCAAGACTTTAATACCTAACAACTTCTAATCCTGAAGCTGTGTTTTACTATAACATAAAATATTAAAGATGAGCTGATGGTGAAATCCTCAAGTGTGGAGAAAGTTTCTTAGCTTTATAGCTTTATGGAAACAAGTACATTGTATTTTTTCATTCAGATGAATGAACTTTTATTGAACATTCATTAAATGCTAGACACTGGGCAAGAAAGGACTTAATAGAATGACAACAGTAATTTTCCATAGAGCTTGATACGGTATTGGTACCTTCCTGGCAATATCCCAAAGCATTTGTTGGCTTTCATTAATCCTTTCAGTTATTCATCAATCAGTGCATTGGTGAACATACTGCTGAGCAGATAGAGGAGAATTTGCTTAGAGTGATCAGATTTTTATTGCTGGTGTTGGTGTATAACTCTCCTCTGCCAAAGGCTGAAAAGTAGTATCAGTCATTGAGACATAATTATGCTCAGTGTATAATGTACTACAAAATAATCCTTAGTTATTTGAATGTCCTTTTTACATGTATGTATTTGTAACTTATACCCCACCTATTCACAGAAAGAATTTCTGATGTATTTCAGTTGTACATTTCACAAAAATGCACATGCCAAGACAATAACTATTATTAAAAATACTGTTCTTAAGGTTTTAGTTTTTGTTTTGGATACATCGTATACATGTATCTGTGTGTAAACATATATCTGTGTTACCATATCCTGGGGTTCCTTTCCCAACTTGTAGCCAATAGCCAGAAGTTCAGAATTCTGCCTTCTCTGGACCCCATTATCAATTTAGAAGCTACTTACCTAAGTAAATCCACTTACATTACAGCATCTATTTTTAAAATGTAGTAAAATTGCTGTGTAACACAAAGGCTTCTTGGAGAATAAAACTTCAAAACCAGATTTGAATTATAAAAATTACTTCTTCACAGTGGCTCACACCTGTAATCCCAGCACTTTATGGGAGGCGGAGGCAGGTGGATCACGAGGTCAGGAGTTCAAGACCAGCCTGGGCGAGATGGTTGAAACCCCATCTGTACTAAAAATACAAAAATTAGCCAGGCGCAGTGGTGGGTACCTGTAATCCCAGCTACTCAGGAGGCTGAGGCAGGAGAATCGCTTGAATTCGGCACAGGGAGGAGTGGAGGTTGTAGTGAGCCAAGATCATGCCACCGCACTCCAGCCTGGGCAACAGAGTGAGACTCTGTCTCAAAAAAAAAACTTCTTAAGCTTGTCATCCCCACCCCCTTTATTGGCCCTTTCTATTTTATCTTTTTCATTAATTTCTGCTTTTTATTTCTCCATTTTCTTTGGGCTCCTTTCTTTGTCTGACTTCTTAAATTGGATGCGTAGCTCATTGAGATTTAGCTTTCTTTTCTGATATAAGCCCTTGAGGGATACTTGCTATATCCCACAAGTTTTGGTATGTGTAGGGTTTTGTTTGTTTGTTTTTAAAGAAACAGGATCTCGCTCTGTCTCCCAGGGTAGGTTTTTTTTTTTTTTTTTTTTTTTCTGTTGAGACGGAGTCTCGCTCTGTAGCCCGGGCTGGAGTGCAGTGGCCGGATCTCAGCTCACTGTAAGCTCCGCCTCCCGGGTTTACACCATTCTCCTGCCTCAGCCTCCTGAGTAACTGGGACTACAGGCGCCCGCCACATCGCCCGGCTAGTTTTTTTGTATTTTTTTAGTAGAGACGGGGTTTCACCGTGTTAGCCAGGATGGTCTGGATCTCCTGACCTCGTGATCCACCCGTCTCGGCCTCCCACAGTGCTGGGATTACAGGCTTGAGCCACCGCGCCCGGCCTGTCTCCCAGGGTAGGTTTAAGTGACCCTCCCACCTCAGCCTCCCAAGCAGCCAGGACTAGAGGCATATAAGCATCTACTACAACACCTACCTAATTAAAAAAATTTTTTTGTAAAGGCCAGGGTCTTACTGTGTTGCCAGGTAGGTCTGGAACTCCTATTTTTTAAAATACTCATGCTTTCTTTTTTAACCGGGAGTTATTTAGAAGTATGTTTTTAATTTCTAAATATTAGAGATTTATAATTTTTTTATTGTTACTGACTTTAATGAATTGCAGTCATAGATGGTGGCCTGGAAGAAAATAGTTAAGATTTGCTTTATGGCCTAGTATAAGTCAGTTTTTCCATTTGTGCTTGTGGACGAATATGCATTCCCTAATTGTTAGGTGTAAAAGTAAAACCAAGTATCTTAATTACTTTATCTTTTATAGCTATCAATAAGTAAGGAGGGTGTGTTGAATTCCATAGTGTCAGTTGCTCCCTATAGTTCCGTCAATTTTTGCTTTATATATTTTCAGGCCATTTTATTAGTGGCACAGTCCAGCACAGTGGCTCACGCCTGCAGTCCCAGCACTTTGGGAGGCCAAGGCAGCAGGAGGATTGCCTGAGGCCAGGGGTTCTAGACCAGCCTGGGCAACATAGGAAGACTGTGAATCTTAAAAAAAAAAAAAAAAAAAAAGGAGGTGTACTGCGCTAGCTCTGTTTTGTCACCACCATCACCTACCCCTCAGTCTTTTTTACTTTCAACCTATGTCCTTGTTTAGATTTTTTTAAATGTGTGCTCCACAAGTGATTAGATTTTTTTTTTCTTTAATTCAGCTACTGGATTTAAATGGATAGTTTATTGCTTCAGTATATTTATCGTGGTTATTCACATATTGGGATTTGTTTCTCCTTACCTTTGGCTTCTTTTTGGTATTTAAAATTTTTTTAATTTTTCTTTCTTTCTTTCTCTCCCCAACACTCCTTTTTATTTCTGCTATTTAGTTGGTTCTCGTTCAAGTTTTTCATGCATTCTTAACTAAGCAAGATGTAAAAATTAAGATTATAAGCCCTATTCTAAATTATACAGGACCATAGAACACTTAAACTAAAAATATGGTACTGTTATAAAGTATTTTTTTTTCCTTTTTTACCTCTACATGATAAAGACATTAAAATTACAATATTGACTTGTTATCAGTATATGTATATATATATACCAATTTCTTTCTTTAGTAATAGTCATTTCTGTCCTTTTATCCCTTACATCCTAACCTGTGTAACCCAAAGTTTGACTAGTTTATGATTTAATCTTTCTGTGATTCTTTTTGGAAAAAATAAGCAAATAAATAACTATTTGCTTATCTCCCCTTTGTTTTCATTCTAGCTTAAGTAAATGTTTAGGAATTCCCTTGAGGTCCAGAAACAGGGAGTCCCGTCAAATTATATTCTATTTTGCATTTTTGAACATGACTGTATGGATAAATCGCTTATTCTACCTGCTTTTATCAGTGTCCTGTTGGGAGACAGGAGCAGAAACCACTTTGCATGTTTGAAAAAGGAAGGAATATGATTTTTAGGGAATAAGGTTACACATTATTAGAAGGAATAGAGGAACAAAAGAGAGGAAGATGATGTTTCCAGAGGTAAGGATTACAGAAAGCCTTTGACCCTGCAAGGATGAGTACTGTTCAGAGTCCATGATCGTCTGCTCCCATGGACCAGATGATCGTCTGCTACTAGAGCCCCTGTTTATCTGTGATACGTCCCTCTGTAGGAGCTCACAGGGGCGACTGCTGTCTGCTATTGGTGGTCGCATCACCAGGAGCAGAATGGATTCTTTCTCTCATGCCTTTTAATCTGGCATAGATGCCATTGACAGAACCTAATAGAAACTCAGTAACTGTCAGAATATTAATGCATGTCCAAGCACTTGAACTAACTTATCATTAAGGTCCTTGAACTACCTACCTCTGTAGAATGTTTCTGTAGGATTCATGAAAAGTATTGTGGATGTCTTAATGGTGTTTACCACATCAAAAAATCTAGACTAGGTCATCTTTTCCCCTTTTGGTGTTAAATCCAACTGAAATTGTGAATCCAGTTAGGAAGTTGCAGCTAGCAGGGGCTTTCAATTGTGCTATGTATTTGGCAAGAATGTTCAAGAAGACATATTATAAATTCATTCTAAATATAAATGGTATTTGCAGCTCATAGATGCTGTTTTGCCCAAAACATTTTTTAATTTAATTGAGCATGCTCAATATGATACATCAATGTATTCTTTATTAAGAAAACAAGGGAATGCAGCTGGACCCAGTGGCTTGCGCCTGTGATCCGGCACTTTGGGAGGCCAAGGCGGACAGATCACTTGGGGTCAGGAGTTCAAGATCAGCCTGGCCAACATGGCAAAAAAAAAAAAAAAGAAAGAAAAAGAAAATAAGGAAATGCCAGGATTGTGTACAAGGTATTTTCCTTTATATATCAAATGGAGGAAACCTGCAGAAACACTGGAAACTAGAGTAAGTTGCTACCTACATACAATTTTCCTTTGAAAATATTTTAGGAATTCAGGGAACTGTTAGACTTGGAGAACTATTTCAAATCAAAGGAAGAAGTGGAGAGGTCTCATTTCCTAGGCTAAATAAAGCTGAATTTTTATTGGAAATGTAGGACTCCAGTAACACCCTTAATTTGAAGGTGCAGGGACTAAAAGGTGACAATTAGCTTGGGGTCCTTTTCAACCAATATTATTTGAAGCCAGCGTGCAGGGAAACCCAAGAGTAGGCCTCTCCTCCCACATCCACTTCTAAACTGCAGCACTGAGAACACCCTTGGGCTGCAGTAGGTATCTGCAGTGAGGGCTGAGCCACAGTGAAGCTGTGCAGTGACTCAGCCTGCCTTCCTACATTAAACTTGGTAATGTTATATTTATGTATATTTCTCTGGCTTTTGTGATGAATATGGTGTGGTCATATCTTACATGGGGTTAGCTTCTAATGTTAGTAAGGGAAAAAAAATCACAACTAAAATCACCCTTGACAAAACTCTAGAGAAGGCATAATCATATTGGAGACTGCCCCATCAATTCTCAGTTGAGCAGGTAGTCACTTTTATGTACAGTGTTTGAACAGATGGCTAGATGGCTAGGGTGATTCTTAGGTTGAGTGCTAGCTGAGGTAATAGGCTTGTGTTGTACGGGCTGAGATTTTAAACACTACAATGATGATGTACTTATGCTCTGCAAGATACCCAACGAGAGACTAATGTGGGAATGGCAGGTTTGCATCACATACCTCACACTTTACCTCTCTAGGGCATACCCTTCTTGAATGGAATGACTGGTAGACTCACCACTACTATTTAAATTCTCTATTTCTGGCTGAGTGCACATAATTGAATGTCGTGCATGTCAAGTGAGTGAATGATGTGGCCACTGTAAAGAGATAACATAAACGGATGAATCTGCAGCATAAAAAGATGCTCCACAGAAAACAGTATTTGAGAGCAGCAGCTTTTTTCTCAAAATTCTCCAAGACTGAAAAAGAGAAGATCTAACAACAAATGAAGAAGCAGTTCAGGATGAAATACTGATAATATATAAAATGAATGACGCTGATTATAAAACGTGTATGAAAGCTGGACGTGGTGGTGCATGCCTATAATCCCAGTACATTAGGAGGCTGCGGTGAGAGGATAGCTTTGAGGCCAGGAGTTCAAAACCAGCCTGGACAATATAGCCTGACCTGTAATGTTTCCCCACTGTGGGTACAAAGGGAAGGGAAACAGGATCTTCATCTCTTATTTTTTTTAATGTATTAATATAATAATATATGCCAAAATTTTATAAAGTATTTTTTTCCAATTCTTAGATAGATAAATGGTTTGCTTTGACTATTCCTAAGTAACCTAGAAGGCTCAAGATAGGCAGATGTGTGTGATTTGCTGATTTAATGTGCAGAAATGAGTCCATTACTTAGAAAATGTGCCTTGCCAGCTGCCCGGTTTGTCTATCTCAGGACAGCTTTTTCTTTCTCTCTCTCTCTCTCTCTTTCTCTCCCTCCC
Organism: Piliocolobus tephrosceles; assembly: GCF_002776525.5. Classification (NCBI taxonomy): domain Eukaryota; kingdom Metazoa; phylum Chordata; class Mammalia; order Primates; family Cercopithecidae; genus Piliocolobus; species Piliocolobus tephrosceles. The sequence goes on from NC_045439.1 coordinate 75,023,521, forward strand.
TCCTTTCCTCCTTTCCTTTCCTTTCCTTTTCTTTTTTTTTTTTTTTTTTTTTTTTTACCTTTCCTGTTTTGTTTTGAGACAGTGTCTCACTGTCACCCAGGCTAGAGTGCAGTGGTGTGATCATGCCTCACTGCAGCCTCAACCTCCCAGGCTTAAGCAGTCATTTTGCCTCAGCCTTTTGAGTAGCTGGGACCACAGACACATACCAATGGCCCGGCTAATTTTTAAACTTTTTTACAAAGATTGGGTTTTGTCCATATTGCAGGCTGGTCTTGAACTACTGGCCGCAGGCATTCTGGCCGCAGGCAATCTGCCCACGGCTCCCCAAGTGTTGGGATTACAGGAGTGAGCCACCGTGCCCAGCCTGTTTTTCTTGATTCTTTCTTCTGCAGTACTTGCCATGAAGCAATAAACACTCCTTCCCTATAAAATATAGCACTTTGAAAGAAAGCAGAATAAATCAAAACTGTTGTTCAAAGTGAATAGACTGAAGAATTGATAGTTCTGACAGGAAACAGGTTTTTGATATATTAAAGAATAGGATGTTTGACATGAACAGAGTTTGTCATTTTAAACATGGGGGAGAGTTAGGCAGTGATATACATAGATGTGAGGATTGACAAAAACTGATGTTTTTCTTCTTTAAAAATATCAGGATGGGCCAGGCATGGTGGGTCATGCCTGTAATCCTATGACTTTGGGAGGTCGAGGCAGGATTGTTTGAGCCCAGGAGTTCAAGACCAGCCTAGGCAATATAGCAAGACCCCATCTGTATTATTTAAAATAATAAAAATATTAAAAATTTATTATAAAAAGAAACAAATATCAGGATCATCTGTATTTATTCAAGAAAAATGTACTGATGAGTAGGCTGCTGTTAATTTTTAGTAAAGAATCTCAGTAACTTCAAATCATACATAATTTTACATAAATAGAAAAAAATCCTGTATATTTTAACAGTATTAGGATGATTCTCTAAATATAGGCAAAGAACTGAAGAGTTCCATAGAAGGTGACTAACTATAAATGTATTATACATGACTGGAAAAGTAATGGCAAGCAAGACTTCAGAGCTGAGCTATCTTGATATTTTTATCCAGTGTGTGGGGTGTTACACATGCATCACAGCTATAATAGAGCTATCACATGGATCTTTTGAAAAACAAGATAGAGATGTTTTAAAGGCTTCTGGGTTTGATTTCTTAGTCAGAAGCTGTGGTACTTGGCATTTAACAACTAGAATTCAGAATCCAGATTTTTAAAGGTGAATTCTTTTAAATAACTGAGTTGTAATAGAGAAGTAATTTATTTGAAATTATTTTAGGAAATGGAAGATAAAGTGACTAGTCCAGAGAAAGCAGAAGAAGCAAAATTAAAAGCAAGATATCCTCATCTGGGACAAAAGCCTGGAGGTTCAGATTTCTTAAGGAAACGTTTGCAGAAAGGGGTAAGTTCTCATGGGTAATTTCCAAATACTTAAGCCCTACGAACTCAGTATGCTGACAGATTGTGAAATGACTATCTGTGCATATAGCGTTGTACTTTATCAGGTATGTACATGTGTGTATATGTATCTGTAATGGGTTTTTCCAATATTTTGCAGTTTCTAAATAAGCATTATGAGAATGTACCACCCTTTAGCATTTTTAATAATAAACTATTTAAAGCATGTAGAAATAGTGCAGATATAACAGAACCCATGTACCCCTTCCCAGATTTAATGTTTATATTTTGCCATGTTGGTTTCAGTTTTATCTTTCTTAAGAAAGAAAATGTTGTAGATATAGTTGAAACCCGCCCTATATGTAAATATGAGCCCTTTCCCTTATCTCTCCAAAAGCAACCACTATCCAGAAGCTGGTGTTTATCCTTCTGCCCATATTTTGAAACTTACATCTTTTTTGCAGATGATTCCCACACAACATTCAAAAGCTTAAAATACTTATTTGGATGAAATGATCACTTATAAAAGCATAGCTGTCTCCTTTATGTAATATGTTTCACAGTCAGATTTACTGTAATACAATTTAAACATTTTCGTTTTCATAGTTCAAATTACTGAAGATATTATTTTCAAATTCTTGCCATGTTTTGTGAGGTAGATACCATTTTTTCTCAATAATGAGATTGAGATAATGCTGACCTGTTTGTTCCCTAAAAGTATTGTCCTGTGACCCCTTCCTTTGCCATAAAAAATTAGTTCCATCTTCAGCTTAAGCATATTCAAATTATTTACTATACAGGGAAGGATGAAATATTACTTACAGAAGAGAATTGTTGAATGAGATGCTAAATCATGTTTCTCCTTAAATACATTTATATACTGGTATCGGCTGCTTGCTTAAAAAACGTGTGTGTGTGTATTAGCTCTAGTTACATATGGATTGTTTTAAAGTGGCAAAAAATAGAATGGTATTTTTAATCTTACATAAAAGAATAACATTCACAGCTTTAAAATAGCAGGATGACAAGAAATAATTACACCAAATTTATAAAGATGTAAAACTCCTGTACCATGAAATATATAATCAAGTAGGGAAGTTATTACAAAAATGATAGTTAATATCTAAAATACATACAAAAACTTTTAAATATACAAAAGAGAACTTTTAAGTATACAAGAAAAACACTTAAGGTGCTCCTGGATAAAGGATTTTAACAGGAAATATAATAAACAGAAAAATGTTTATACATTATAGAAATCAATGAAATGCAAATTACATCATAGTATTTATATAACTAAATTACAAACATGTTTAAAATAATACCTGTTGCTAAGGTTGAAGTTGAATGAAACTAATACGCTTTTTGTTGTGTTTAAACATTAAAAATTATTACTCGTTTCAGAATGGGGTATGGATTAAGGTTTATAAAAATGTTCTTCAAATCAATAATGTCTTATTAAATCTAAGGGTATAATTCAGTACAAGGAAAAAGTCTTCCAAATTGGAAGATCCTCCTTATAGCTTATAACTATAATTAGTAACAGCACCCCACTATTCAACAGCAGAGAAATGATTAAATAAGTTGAAGTCAGTAAAATAGAGTATTATGTGGTTATTTTAGAACATAAAGATCATAATGTACGGGATAAATAGAAAAAGTAGAATGACAACTGTGTTTTTAGTTATGAGATAAATTATTTAATCTTTGGCTATTAAATTATTTTGACTTGATTATTACTGTTTAGGAAGTGTTTTCTTTGCTCATCTTCAGCATAACGTTGACTGATAGGCCTTCTTCCAATATTTGGGCAGTTGTCATTTTAATTTTTCTCTAGCTTCAATTATTTATTACTTTTTAAGTACCTTTAAGTCAGATTTCATACACATTGCATCTTGGAGTTGGTGTTGTAGATATAAATAGTTGAGAAGGAAGAAAATGCCACTGAATCAAGAAATAAGTAGATAGAAATTGAGAAGTGAGCTCCTTAATGTTATAACAGAATATCAGTGAATAAGTTCTTTTATATGAAGTTTTGATTTTTTTTAAACTCTGGATCACAGGTTCTGGGTTTTAATTTTCCTCTGTCACTAGTTAGCAAACTTGACAAATTATCTTAGCATCTTTAAGTAGCTTCTTAATTTGAGAAGGTTTGATTAGATGTGATGATTATAATAGGTCTCTTCCTGTGTTGTACTCATTAATGTTGTTATGAGGTTAATGTTACTATTAGGCTTTTAACAATATGACCATGTATGCATGACTACATAGATGATCAGAGCTAGGAGAGATACCAAGAAGCTGTGTAGCCCATTTTTACATTTTTTATTTCTTTTTGTTTTTTGTTTTGTTTTTTAATATTTGTAGGGGTTGTGAAGTCCCAAGAAAAGAGAGAATCCAGTTGTAAGAAACATGGCTTTAAAGTTGAACATTATCAGTTTAGGTGATGACTTAGTGTCAGTGTAGTTGTAAATGCCGATGTAAGTATGGCCTGTAAATTTGGGTGAGAGAAGGCTTTTATAAGATTGTCATCTAGATCATAATTAATTTTTAAATGTTTTCATTACAAACTCATGAAATTTAGAGATTGTTAAAGACAGCTGATATCATCATCATTGTTATCTGTGGATCCCAGTTTGAGAAACATTAATTTAGTTCACTTCTCTATCTTAAAGCATTAACTTCTTTCTCTGACATCTTTGTTGTATTATTATATTTGCTGAATCTCTGATTATTTGCTGCCTTTTGCAGTAAACTTTTCCTTTTTAGGGCAATTCTAATTGTCAAGCATTGATTTTAGTTTTATCTCTAGTCATACTAAATTTAATTCCTTTCCCCCAAACAGAGTAGCCTAATCTATAATTAAAGGAGATCCCCTTGTGATGAACTTTTGCTTACTATAAAATTACTCACTTTAGAAACTGGGTTTATTACATTGGGGGGAAATCTGCCTAAAATTTACATGTGTGTTAAATTTCTCAGTATGTGCTCTTGACGAAATAAGAAATTTGGCAGGCTTCTTTGTTCTCCTCTAGAGGCAACAAAATTCAGAAGTAACTTTTTAATATAATACAGTGCCTCAAAATTCTGAGGTTTTTCTGTCTGCTTGTTTTAAAACATACGGAAGTGAAGCTGCAGAAAGCTTTAGATAGGCCTGGTCCAGGGTTCCTTGTTACTGTTCTGTATGGTACATATACAGTAATACATTAAAGCAGTTTCTATCCTTAGGCCTTTGGGCCATAGGCTAGGTCTGGCTTATCAAAGAATGGTGGAGGAAAGCAGCCAATGAGACTTTCCTGAGGCCACTCAACAGTCTTATACTAAGCTGTGAGTTCCCAGCTATTTTGTTTTATCACGTGAAATATCCCTGAAGATACTAGCATAAGATTCCATAAATATTATGTTTTTTTCCCCTTCACCCTTTGTCCAAGCCCTTGTTTCATATCTGGATTATTTCCTTGGCCAACCCAAGACTGAGATTAGAGTCCCCTTCTTTGAGCACCATATAGCACCATTTGTACTTACGGCAGTATTGTAATCGTTGATTTACTTGACTGTTGTCCCATCTTTGTATCTGACTCTAGCTCTCACATAGTGCCTCACCTATAGCAGGCACTCAGTAAAGGTGGGCTCAGCATGATAGATGTAAGTTAGAACCCAGGCAAATTTATGTTTTCACTCTAGAAGTCAAGTAGATTCGTTGTATTAAGATTGATATTTAGCTCTCATCACAATTTGCATGTTAGTGGTAAAGGGCAGCTAAAAAAAGCAGTAGTCACACTTCGTGTCTCTATGTGAAAAATGGAGGAGGTGTGGAGTAGAGATGTGCATTTTAAGTAGTAATTTCTAGTGAGTTTATTTCTTTCATTACTCTAATATTTATATTTTTACCTTAATTTTTGGTGAACTGCTCTAGTTCAAATAAATATGATTTAAATTCTTGCAGAAACACTTGCTCTAAATGACAGAATACCAGAAACTATAAGTAATAGTTTTAATAACTGTAATTATGGGGGGATGGGTTTGTTTTTGAGACAGTCTTGCTCTGTTGCCCAGGCTAGAGTGCAGTGGCACAATCTCAGCTCTCTGCAACCTCCCCACCCTGGCGGGTTCAAGCGATTCTCATGTCTCAGCCTCTGGAGTAGCTGGGATTACTGGCACACGCCACCACAACCGACTAATTTTTGTATTTTTAGTAGAGACGAGGTTTCACCATGTTGGCCAGGCTGGTTTCAAACTCCTGACCTCTGACCTCAAGTGATCCACCCGCCTTGGCCTCCCAAAGTGCTGGGATTACAGGCTGAGCCACCGTGCCCAGCCAAATTATGTGTTTTATTTATAAAATAATTTAAGCAAGTGTTTCAACCTGGTTGTTCCATTAATAAATGAAAGGTTTTTATTTCACTGAGTCTGGGACTTCCCAAATAGCTTAATATTATATTAGTCTTGATGATTCTTTATTAGAACCAGAATGGTTTAAGAAAGCCTGAAGGGGGAGGGGTTTTTTTTTTTTTTTTTTTTTTTTGAACGGTTTAACTGTTGCCAAGGCTGGATGGAGTACAGTGGGGTGATCTCGGCTCACTGCAGCCTCCACCTCCCAGGTTCATGTGACTCTCATGCCTCCCTCTGGAGTAGCTGGAATTACAGGTGTGCGCCACCACACCCAGCTAATTTTTGTGGGTTTTTTAAGTAGAAACGGGGTTTTTCCATATTGGCCAGGCTGGCCTGGAACTCCTGACCTCAAGTGGTTCGCCTGCCTTGGCCTCCCAAAGTGTTGGGATTTCAAGAATGAGCCGCTGTGCCTGGTCTGAAGGGGGGCTTCTCAGCTGTTGACTTATGCTGGAACTCAATACAGAGACTGTTTCATCTAATTCATATTCCTGTTTAAATTTTTTTAGACCAACCTTATACTGACAGTATGGGATTGCATCGACATCTTAAATCAGTAATTGCTAAGCTCTAATCTGAATTGTTCTTTGTTTGTTTGTTTGTTTTTTACTTACAGCAAAAATATTTTGATTCTGGGGATTACAACATGGCTAAAGCAAAAATGAAGAACAAGCAACTTCCTGCTGCAGCTCCAGATAAGACGGAGGTCACTGGTGACCACATTCCCACTCCGCAGGACCTTCCTCAACGGAAACCATCCCTTGTTGCTAGCAAGCTGGCTGGCTGATTAAAAGGCTGAACTGCATGAATCTGCTAATTCCCATTATTTCTCCTTAATATGTTACTTATCTACTTTTTATTTCCTTTCATTCACTAAGTCATTTGAGACTGACAGCTTTGCAGGTAGCAGTAGTGTGTGCTGCTATTGTAGAATATACATGTGTAGAGTTTTTGATTAGTTTAACAGTGCACTGGTGAAGAGGACATGTTAGAGCAACATAAGTAAACTACTTGAAAAAAATTGTATATATTACCTAACTCCTAGTGTAGTATTGGTTCTAACAAGTAACAAGCAAGTTTTAAAATTTTAATGTTTTGGCTTTCATTACTTCATCTTAATTATAGCTTTGTATGTTACTCTTATTTAATATAATCTCTATTGTATTGATTTCTTCTGTATTTACCTTTTGGATTTTGTAAAACAGAAGTTTAAGACCACAAGTTAGAAGAAAGGTCACATATTTCAAACACAACTAGATGGGGCTCTGAAAGATTTGTATCTCTGTGCTTGAACTTGAATGGCCTTAAACCTGTTTCAGCTTTAACAGTAGAATTTTACTTGGGCAATATTTGCCCATTCTGGTGTAACTTATGTGACTCTAGTGCTTAACAGCTGCCATTGAAGCTAATAATTCAGTTCTGTAGAGTCAGAATACCTTTTGTTGTTGAAGATGTGAATGAAGTATGCATGTGCATTGACTGTTGAATTCACTTTTGTGCCATTTTTGTAAATACAGTAGTTTTGCACAACCTCTCACAAATGTCTGTATTAATTTCACATACTTAAAAAGTAGATAATGTGCCAACCAGAAGCACAAGAGTTCCTACACAAAACTCTGTAAATCATTATAGCTTTTGTATAATGAGTAGTTTACAATCTCGGGCTTATAGAATACCAAACTGAAATCTTAGTTCAATCTGCCATAGACTTAAGCTTTTCATTTGTTCCTAATATCCATGACATTCAGTGGCCTTGTGCAAATACGATATGTTGCTTAGGCATATCTTTTGTCCTATGCAGAACCTTTCATTTTGATTTTCATGAAAGTTGCAATTCATGTAATTTATATGAACTTTTTAACTGTAGAAACTTTTTACTTCCACACTCAATTTTGGAGACACTAGAGTAAAAGGCTTCAATACTCTGCATTCCATGCCCCCTGCCACCTGTTTTTTTTCCCCCTTTGTTCTTTGACTCAAATGGTATTGAGCTGTTTGTTGTATATGGAAGCATAGGTGTCTATATCCTTACTCTTTTATATAACACAATAATGGCATTTTCCTTCTAATTTCTCAGTTGATAACCTCTCTCTCTCTTTTTTTAAGATAGGGTCTTGCTGTATCACCTGAGCTCTAGTGCAGTACTGCAATCATAGCTCACTGCAACCTTACTCCTAGGCTCAAGTTAACTATTCTTGATCCTTTATTATTACTAATATTCTACAATTGTTTAAATAAAAGGAACTTTATAATGAAACAGTTCGGAATACTGGCTCAAGAACCTATGTCAAAATGAGCTGAATTTTGGTAAATTATTTTAGGGATTACGACAAGCTAATTGAATTAGGCTTTTGACAATGAGAGTAATGTACATGACAGGTAAAACTCCTATTAAAAATGTGTAGATATTTGCTTCTGTAGATGTCACTTTAGTAAAATACCAATTTAGTTCTACTTGCGGCTTATCTAGTTAGTCAGAACTTAACAGACTTTATTGGGACAAATTTACTGCTCTTGTAGGAGCTCCTATCACAAGTAGTTGTGATGCTGTAGCATGATACTCAGGATCAGTAGCTTGAGATGTTACTGTTTTTCTCTTCATCTTCGACTTGCAGAGAGCCTCCCTTTTTTGGATCCAGGCATCTTTTCTGAATCCTGGTTCCATCAGTATACCTGCTGTCCTGTGATCCCAAGTCATACTCAGTGGTGCCTCGAACATAGCACCTTCAGTTAAAGGCTGCCTAGTGCTCTGAGGAAAGCTTGCTGATTATCTTCCTGATGTACTAACTAACCCCAAAAGGCAGAAAAGCAACACAGTCACTCCTGTGCTCATTTGTAATTGTAAAGATCAGTTATATATATATTTGTAACGAGAGCAAGTATATACTCATCATAGGATCAATTTAAGAAGTTTAAAATATCCCAGAGTAGAATTTCTATATCTAGTCTTTTGGTTTTTCCATGAATATTTGCAAGTAATTACCATTAAATTCACACATGAAAGACTAATCTGAAAGATCAGAGAGACCATGTCATTCCTGACCATGATAGAACTGCTCCTGTGGTTTGGGACAAGTAACAAAACAACTGCTTGAGTTTTGTTTGTAAAATACACTATTAATATTTGACCTACCTCAAAACGTATTGAGGATCTGTGAAATGCTAAGTGCCCAAAATCAAATATTGCTGATTGTCTTTTTATTAAAAGTAAATTTCCTCATTAAGCCAACCTGCCTTCTGTAAGTCACAGTGCTTAAATCTCAGGATTTTTCATTAGGAGAGACCTGTCGTTACAGATTTGTAGATATAATTGCTTAGCCTCCATTATTGGTGCTTGGGATAGAGAGGTTTTAGATTTTTCTGTTTTTTTGTTCTGCCTCAAAGCTCAGTTTATTGAAGACATTTGTACGCTATTGTGTCACCACTTGAATCAAGATTTTGACTAGTGAGCTTAATTGTCCATTTCTTATTATTTCAAAGTTACAGTCTGAGAAATGGCTAATCTTAATAACTGTCCTATCATAAATTAATGTTGGAATAAACTGAAGTTGATGATAAATACTTCATGAAAACTCAAGTCTGAAATAAATTACTTGTTTTATGTTCAATAGCTACTACATTTGATAGAACAGTTTTGAGGAACATTTCATTCTTGAACGCAACATCTGACATGGTTCTCAGCAAGTTGGAATAGTACGGATTATTGGGTGGTTTTGATGAGTGGAAGCAGCATGTTTGTAGCATACAAGTTATTCAATAATCTTGTGCTGATGACCTAAAAATATGTCTTAACTATTCATCAAGGAAAGCCTGGTGAAGCCTTTACTTGTTACTACTTCAACAGTTGGAATTAGTTGCTCTTTTTACTTGATGAAACAAAACTATACCTCTGAATATTTATGGATACTTTTTACTAAATCAGCTTTGTGTTCTTAATCCAAATTACTAAAGTTTATGGAAGCTGAAATGTAATACAGTAGTATCCCCTTATCTGCAAGAGATACATTCCAAGACCCCTAGTGGATGCCTGAAACCTCAGATAGTACTGAACCCTTTATCAACTGTGTTTTTTCAATCTGACAACCAAGGCGGCTACTATGCGACTAAGGGGCAGGTAGTATACAGTGTGGATAAGCAGGACAAAGGGATGATTCACATCCCAGGCAGGACAGAGCAAGAGATAATGAGATTTCATCACTCGGGACGACTTGTGATTTATTTTCTTCTTTTTTTGAGATGGAGTCTCGCTCTGTTGCCTAGGCTGGAGTGCAATGGTGCAATCTCGGCTCACTGCAACCTCCACCTCCTGGGTTCAGGCAATTCTCCTGCCTCAGTCTCCCAAGTAGCTGGGATTACAGGTGCCTGCCACCATGCCCAGTTAATTTTTGTATCTTTAGCAGAGATGGGGTTTCACCATGTTGGCCAGGCTGATCTCGAACTCCTGACCTCAGGTGATCCACCCGCCTCGGCCTCCCAAAGTGCTGGGATTATAGGCATGTGCCACAGTGCCCAGCCAGCTTGTGATTTAATACATGAATTGTTTATTTCTGGAATTTTCCACGTAATATTTTTGGACCAAGGTTGCCTCGGGTAACTACAGAAAGTGAATTTGCAGATAAAGGGGATTACTGCTTCTGTGCTCTAAAATTGGTGTTTGGGTGATCAGGAGCAGGTAGCCAATGGGAAGAGCACTTCTGAGTGATAACTAAAGCAGTTTCTTTGGTGGCCTTTTCACATTCTCCAATGTTCAAGCATATTTTCCACTTTCCATTTTCTTTCACCTCATTTTGCCTCACCATCCCCCATCCCTGCTTATTTCTTAAGCCCATCGATGGCACTCATTAAATTGTGTTTAGGGCTAATGAATCATTGTTCCTTAATATCGTTTTCAATATGCCACAATTTAGGACACATTTAAAATTTTCTAAAACAATATCCTAATCAATATTGACTAATTTGAGCCACATTCCCAAGTCAAACTCAGCACACACTGCCAGTCTTCCCCAATATCTCCTCTCAATTCCCCACCACACCTTACAAAGTTGAAATCAAAGATATCTCATTCTGTCATTGTTAATCTAAGAATAAAAACACTGACTTGAATACAGTTTTACTAAGTTTCAACCTTCTAAGTAGGTAGGCCTCTAGGTATTCTGCAGATCACTGGTGATCTTGATAGTCATTAATATATGTTTGTATTATGTTATTTTTCAACTAAATCGCAGTCGGAAAAAAACATTTAATATTATGCCCTTGGATCTATTACTGCATCACTAGCACTTGTGATGCAGTAGGACACTTCGCCTGTAGTGAAAGGGCCAAGAGTAAATGCCTTGTTTTGTTTTTTGTTTTATTTTTTGTTAAACATGTCTATAGAGTTGGCAGTTAATGCTGAATTTGTCAAATACCCTTTCCAAAATGATACTTGTATTTAAAAAAATAAATGGATCTACCTAATTTCTATTGATTTAATTTGCAGTGTTGTCTTATTAAAGTGGTATGTTTTTCCGTGTATTTTTTCTGAAGTTGATCTCTCTACATTTCAACTATTACTATATGCAGAAAGAAATTGACTTGTAATCTTTGATTTTTTTTTTTTTTCATTTGTAAAGGCTTTGTACTTAAGGTAGGATTAAATGTTTGCAGATTGTGAGTCTTTTTCATGTTATTTGTAAAACATTACAGAGGAGGGGCTTCAACTTGGCTGACTAGAGACATCTGGTACTCAGCTCCTCCACAGAGAGCCACAATAGTGAGGAGGTAACACCTCAGCCAGATCATTCAAGAGAGAACTCAGGAATTAAACAGAGAAAGGACAGGAAACACTTAAGGGAGGAGAGGGAAGCAAGGCAGCCGACTTGGCCAGGATCTTCTGGGGGCCTGGAAAGGTTAAATGAGTGACTCCCAGAAGTCCACATTCTCACCACAGACTCCTGCATCCTAGCCACAGGAAAGCCTCTAGACCCTCGCAGACCCCAAGACTAACATAGGGAGCTGCCTGGAGACCACAAAAAATACTGCTCCAAAGAGACAGCTTACACTATCCCCCCAACCAAAGCCCTAAGCATCTACAGCAAGGAACCATATTGAGTGCTTAGCCCCCACCAAAGTGCATCCTGCCGAGAGGCCCTACAGCCTTGCATCTCCAAATCTCTAGAACCTCATTGATGTTCACCGCCCAATAGCCACCACCACAGCTGGCTGCTCCCTACAGGGCTGAAGTGCCCAGCCATTGGCAAAGACCTTGCTGCCCCAGTAGTAGAGCTGGCATGCATTTTCGTGTGCCCCGAGGACAAACTCCACTGCCTGCGGTGGCCTGATGCAGGCTGCTGCAACCAGGGCCAATGCACGAGTGAAGCGTAGGCTCAGTCTCCTGGGTGTGGCTGCTGCAACTGAAAACAACCTTGCCCTCTACAGTATCAGAGCTGCAGTGTGGCCACTGCCCCGCCGCCACTACCACAAGCATCCTGCTATAAGCCTGAGGATCACCCTTCCCCTGCCTGCCACAGTCAGTACCTGCACACACCACTAGGAGGCTTGAGAACAGGTCTACTCAGCCTGGCTCCACATCCTGTGTCCAAGCATGCCATCCAGGGACCTGGGGACTGCCCAGCTGAGTCCACCATTGTTGACATCTGAGGACTCCTGGGGGCCTGATGTCAGTCCTGTTGAACCTGCTGCTACCACCACAGTGGGCACCCACCTAATACGCCACCTGTGGGCCTGGGGACTGGCCCAACCCAGCCCCTTCCATCAGCTGCCAACACCAGCTCATGTTATACAAAACAACCAGAAATAATAAAATCACAGAAATAAGCCCTCACATATCAATAATATTGTAAATGGATTACAACTTTCTTTTTATTTTTTATTTTTTTTATTTTTTATTTTTTTATTATACTTTAAGTTCTAGGGTACATGTACATAATGTGCAGGTTTGTTACATATGTATACTTGTGCCATGTTGGTGTGCTGCACCCATCAACTCGTCAGCACCCATCAATTCATCATTTATATCATGTATAACTCCCCAATGCAATCCCTCCCCCCTCCCCCCTCCCCATGATAGGCCCCATTGTGTGGTGTTCCCGTTCCCGAGTCCAAGTGATCTCATTGTTCAGTTCCCACCTATGAGTGAGAACATGCGGTGTTTGGTTTTCTGTTCTTGTGATAGTTTGCTAAGAATGATGGTTTCCAGCTGCATCCATGTCCCTACAAAGGACGCAAACTCATCCTTTTTTATGGCTGCTTAGTATTCCATGGTGTATATGTGCCACATTTTCTTAATCCAGTCTGTCACTGATGGACATTTGGGTTGATTCC
>NC_045439.1:75036775-75038299 GCF_002776525.5 Piliocolobus tephrosceles
CCACATCCTCTCCAACACCTGTTGTTTCCTGATTTTTTTAATGATTGCCATTCTAACTGGTGTGAGATGGTATCTCATTGTGGTTTTGATTTGCATTTCTCTGATGGCCAGTGGTGATGAGCATTTTTTCATGTGTCTGTTGGCTGTATGAATGTCTTCTTTTGAGAAATGTCTGTTCATATCCTTTGCCCACTTTTTGATGGGGTTGTTTGTTTTTTTTCTTGTATATTTGTTTGAGTTCTTTGTAGATTCTAGAAATTAGCCCTTTGTCAGATGAGTGGATTGCAAAAATTTTCTCCCATTCTGTAGGTTGCCTGTTCACTCTGATGGTAGTTTCTTTTGCTGTGCAGAAGCTCTTTAGTTTAATTAGATCCCATTCGTCAATTTTGGCTTTTGCTGCCATTGCTTTTGGTGTTTTAGACATGAAGTCCTTGCCCATGCCTATGTCCTGAATGGTACTACCTAGATTTTCTTCTAGGGTTTTTATGGTATTAGGTCTAACATTTAAGTCTCTAATCCATCTTGAATTAATCTTCGTATAAGGAGTAAGGAAAGGGTCCAGTTTCAGCTTTCTACTTATGGCTAGCCAATTTTCCCAGCACCATTTATTCCCCATTTCTTGTTTCTCTCAGGTTTGTCAAAGATCAGATGGCTGTAGATGTGTGGTATTATTTCTGAGGACTCTGTTCTGTTCCATTGGTCTATATCTCTGTTTTGGTACTAGTACCATGCTGTTTTGGTTACTGTAGCCTTGTAGTATAGTTTGAAGCCAGGTAGCGTGACGCCTCCAGCTTTGTCCTTTTGACTTAGGATTGTCTTGGCAATGCGGGCTCTTTTTTGGTTCCATATGAACTTTAAAGCAGTTTTTTCCAATTCTGTGAAGAAACTCATTGGTAGCTTGATGGGGATGGCATTGAATCTATAAATAACCTTGGGCAGTATGGCCATTTTCACGATATTGATTCTTCCTATCCATGAGCATGGTATGTTCTTCCATTTGTTTGTGTCCTCTTTGATTTCACTGAGCAGTGGTTTGTAGTTCTCCCTGAAGAGGTCCTTTACATCCCTTGTAAGTTGGATTCCTAGGTATTTTATTCTCTTTGAAGCAACTGTGAATGGAAGTTCATTCCTGATTTGGCTCTCTGCTTGTCTGTTACTGGTGTATAAGAATGCTTGTGATTTTTGCACATTAATTTTGTATCCTGAGACTTTGCTGAAGTTGCTTATCAGCTTAAGGAGATTTTGGGCTGAGACGATGGGGTTTTCTAAATGTACAATCATGTCATCTGCAAACAGGGACAATTTGACTTCTTCTTTTCCTAACTGAATACCTTTTATTTCTTTCTCTTGCCTGATTGCCCTGGCCAGAACTTCCAACACTATGTTGAATAGGAGTGGTGAGAGAGGGCATCCCTGTCTTGTGCCAGTTTTCAAAGGGAATTTTTCCAGTTTTTGCCCATTCAGTATGATATTAGCTGTGGGTTTGTCATAAATAGCTCTTATTATTTTGAGGTACGTTCCATC
>NC_045439.1:75043299-75060537 GCF_002776525.5 Piliocolobus tephrosceles
TTGGGGTGGAGAGTTCTATAGATGTCTATTAGGTCCGCTTGGTGCAGAGATGAGTTCAATTCCTGGATATCCTTGTTAACTTTCTGTCTCGTTGATCTGTCTAATGTTGACAGTGGAGTGTTGAAGTCTCCCATTATTATTGTATGGGAGTCTAAGTCTCTTTGTAAGTCTCTAAGGACTTGCTTTATGAATCTGGGTGCTCCTGTATTGGGTGCATATATATTTAGGATAGTTAGCTCTTCCTGTTGAATTGATCCCTTTACCATTATGTAATGGCCTTCTTTGTCTCTTTTGATCTTTGATGGTTTAAAGTCTGTTTTATCAGAGACTAGGATTGCAACCCCTGCTTTTTTTTGTTCTCCATTTGCTTGGTAGATCTTCCTCCATCCTTTTATTTTGAGCCTATGTATGTCTCTGCATGTGAGATGGGTCTCCTGAATACAGCAGACTGATGGGTCTTGACTCTTTATCCAGTTTGCCAGTCTGTGTCTTTTAATTGGACCATTTAGTCCATTAACATTTAAGGTTAATATTGTTATGTGTGAACTTGATCCTGCCATTATGATAGTAACTGGTTATTTTGCTCGTTAGTTGATGCAGTTTCTTCCTAGCCTCGATGGTCTTTACATTTTGGCATATTTTTGCAATGGCTGGTACCTGTTGTTCCTTTCCATGTTTAGGGCTTCCTTCAGGGTCTCTTGTAAGGCAGGCCTGGTGGTGACAAAATCTCTAAGCATTTGCTTATCTGTAAAGGATTTTATTTCTCCTTCACTGATGAAACTTAGTTTGGCTGGATATGAAATTCTGGGTTTAAAATTCTTTTCTTTAAGAACGTTGAATATTGGCCCCCACTCTCTTCTGGCTTGTAGAGTTTCTGCCGAGAGATCTGCTGTCAGTCTGATGGGCTTCCCTTTGTGGGTAACCCGACCTTTCTCTCTGGCTGCCCTTAAGATTTTTTCCTTCATTTCAACTTTGGTGAATCTGGCAATTATGTGTCTTGGAGTTGCTCTTCTGGAGGAGTATCTTTGTGGCGTTCTCTGTATTTCCTGAATTTGAATGTTGGCCTGCCCTACTAGGTTGGGGAAGTTCTCCTGGATGATATCCTGAAGAGTGTTTTCCAACTTGTTTCCATTCTCCCCCTCAATTTCAGGCACCCCAATCAGACGTAGATTTGGTCTTTTTACATAATCCCATACTTCTTGCAGGCTTTGTTCATTTCTTTTTCTTCTTTTTTCTTTTGGTTTCTCTTCTCACTTCATTTCATTCATTTGATCCTCAATCGCTGATACTCTTTCTTCCAGTTGATCGAGTCGGTTACTGAAGCTTGTGCATTTGTCACGTATTTCTCGTGTCATGGTTTTCATCTCTGTCATTTCGTTTATGACCTTCTCTGCATTAATTAGTCTAGCTGTCAATTCTTCCACTCTTTTTTCAAGATTTTTAGTTTTGATCCGTTGCTGGCGAAGAGCTGTGCTCCTTTGCAGGGGGAGATGCGCTGTTATTTTTTGAATTTCCAGCTTTTCTGTCCTGCTTCTTCCCCATCTTCGTGGTTTTATCTGCCTCTGGTGTTTGATGATGGTGACGTACTGATGGGGTTTTGGTATAGGTGTTCTTCCTGTTTGATAGTTTTCCTTCTAATAGTCAGGACTCTCAGCTGTAGGTCTGTTGGAGATTGCTTGAGGTCCGCTCCAGACCCTTTTTGCCTGGGAATCAGCAGCAGAGGTTGCAGAAGATACAGTATTGCTGAACAGCGAGTGTACCTGTCTGATTCTTACTTTGGAAGCTTCCTCTCAGGGGTGTACTCCACCCTGTGAGGTGTGGGGTGTCAGACTGCCCCTAGTGGGGGATGTCTCCCAGTTAGGCTACTCAGGGGTCAGGGACCCACTTGAGCAGGCAGTCTGTCCGTTCTCAGATCTCATCCTCCATGTTGGGAGATCCACTGCTCTCTTCAAAGCTGTCAGACAGAGTCGTTCGCATCTGCACAGGCCTCTGCTGCTTCCCCTGTTATTTTTTAGCTGTGCCCTGTCCCCAGAGGCGGAGTCTACAGAGACAGGCAGGTTTCCTTGAGCTGCTGTGAGCTCCACCCAGTTCGAGCTTCCCAGCGGCTTTGTTTACCTACTTAAGCCTCAGCAATGGCAGGCGCCCCTCCCCCAGCCTCACTGCTGCCTTGCGGTTAGATCGCCGCAGACTGCTGTGTTAGCAAGGAGGGAGGCTCCGTGGGCGTGGGACCCTCCCGGCCAGTTGTGGGGTATATTCTCCTGGTGTGCCTGTTTGCTTACAGCGCAGTATTGGGGTGGGAGTTACCCGATTTTCCAGGTGTTGTGTGTCTCAGTTCCCCTGGCTAGGAAAAGGGATTCCCTTCCCCCTTGCGCTTCCCAGGTGAGGCGATGCCTCGCCGTGCTTCAGCTCTCGCTGGTCAGGCTGCAGCAGCTGACCAGCACCAATTGTCCGGCACTCCCTAGTGAGATGACCCCAGTACCTCAGTTGAAAATGCAGAAATCACTGGTCTTCTGTGTCGCTCGCGCTGGGAGTTGGAGACTGGAGCTGTTCCTATTCGGCCATCTTGCTCCGCGCCCCCCTACAACTTTCCAGTTAAGAGGTAAAGTGGCTGAATGGATTCAAAATCATGATGCAACTATATGCTACCTACAAGAAACTCATCTCACTTGTAATGACACATATGAGACTGAAAGTAAAGAGATGGAAAAAGATTTTTCCATGCAAATGGAGACCAAAAGCATGCAGGAGTAGCTATATTTAATCAGATTTTTAAAAAATTTAAGTCAAAAATGGTAAGGAGAGAAGCACATTATAAAATGATAAAAGGATCAGTTTTATCAGGATATAACAATTCTAAACATATTCACTCAACATTGGAGCACCAATTAATAAAGCAAGCATTATCAGATCTAAAGAGAAAGACACTAATGCAATCACAGTGGAGACTGCAACACTGCATTTTCAGCATTAGACAGAAAATTTTAAAACTGCATTTAAATTACAGGTTAGGTTTGGTGGCTCACTCCTCTAATCCCAGCACTTCAGGAGGCCAAGGCAGGTGGATCACTTGAGGTCAGGAGTTTGAGACCAGCCTGGCCAACATGGTGAAACCCCATTTCTGCTAAGAATACAAAAATTAGCCAGACGTGGTGGCATGCACCTGTAATCCCAGCTACTCAGGTGGCTGAGGCAGGGGAATCTCTTGAATCAGGGAGGCAGAGGTTGCAGTGAGCTGAGATCATGCCAACACACTCCAGCCTGGGTAACAGAGTGAGACTCTGTCTCAAAAAAGAAACAAAATAAAAACAAAAAAACCTGCACATAGACCAAATGGACCTAACAGACATTTACAGAACATTTTATCCAACAGTTACAAAATATACATTCTCATTAGCACACAGAACATTCTGCAGGAGAGATCATATGTTATGACACAAAACAACTCACAACAAGTTTTTAAAAATCAAGTATCTTTTCAGACCACAGTGGAATAAAACTGGAAATCAGTAACAAGAGGAACCCGCGAAACTGTAAAAATACAGTGGAAGTTAAACAACATGCTTCTGAATGACCATTGAGTCAAGGAAGAAATTAAGGAGGAAATAAAAATTTTTCCTGAAACAAATGAAAATCGAAACACAACATACTAGCCAGGCAAGGTTGCTCATGCCTGTAATCCCAGCACTTTGTGGCCAAGGCAGGAGGATCACTTGAGCCCAGGATTTTGAGACCAACCTGGGCAACATGGCGACACTCCATCTCTACAAAAAACTTTAAAAACTATCCAGGTGTAGTGATGCACACTGTAGTCCCAGCTATGTGGGAGGCTAAGACCGATGGCTTGAGTCCAGGAGGTTGAGGCTGGAGTGTTGCCATGATCAAGCCACTGCACCTCCAGCCTGGGTGACAAAGACAAACCCTGTCTCAAAAAAAAAAAAAAAGTGGTTCACGCCTGTAATACCAGCACTTTGGGAGGCTGAGGTGGGCGGATCACCTGAGGTCGGGAGTTCGAGACCAGCCTGGCCAATATAGTGAAACCCCATCTCTACTGAAAATACAAAAATTAGCTGGGCGTGGTGGCAGGCGGCTGTAATCCCAGCTACTTGGGAGGCTGAGGCAGGAGAATCACTTGAACCCGGGAAGCAGAGGTTGCAGTGAGCCGAGATCGTGCCATCGCACTCCAGGCCGGGGGACAAGAGCAAGACTTTGTCTGAAAAAAAAAGGGGAGAAAGAAAGAAACACACAACATAGCAAACCTATGGGATACAGCAAAAGCAGTGCTGAGAGGGAAGTTTATAGCAATAAACACCTACAACAAAAAAATAGAAAGCTTCCAAATGAACAATCTAATAACACACCTCAAAGAACTAGACAAGCATGAACAAACCAAGCTCAAAGTTAGTGAAAGGGGCTGGGTGAGGTGGCTCGTATCTGTAATCCCAACACTTTGGGAGGCTGAGGTGGGAGGATCACTTGAGCCCCAAAGTTTGAGACCAGCCTGGG
The DNA here is from genome assembly GCF_002776525.5 of Piliocolobus tephrosceles. Classification (NCBI taxonomy): domain Eukaryota; kingdom Metazoa; phylum Chordata; class Mammalia; order Primates; family Cercopithecidae; genus Piliocolobus; species Piliocolobus tephrosceles. The sequence goes on from NC_045439.1 coordinate 75,047,803, forward strand.
CAACACATTGAGACTATCTCTACAAAACAATATAAAATTAGCCAAGGGCCAGACATCACTGTATCCCACCTCACGCCTGTGATCCCAGCACTCTGGGAGGCCATGGCAGGTGAATCACTTAAGGTAAGGAGTTTGAGAGCAGCCTGGCCAACATGGTGAAACGCCATCTCTACTAAAAAATACAAAAAAATAGCTGGGCGTGGTGGTGTGCGCCTGTAATCCCAGCTACTCGGGAGGCTGAGGTAGCAGAACTGCTTGAACCTGGGAGGTGGAGGTTGCAGTGAGCTGAGATTGTGCCACTGCACTGCAGCCTGGGCAACAAAGTGAGACTCTGTTTCAAAAAATAAATAAAAACAAAAATAATAAAAATTAGCCAGGCACGGTAGCATACATCTGTGGTCCCAGCTACTTAGGAGGTTGAGGTGGGAGAATCCCTTGAGCCCAGGAGGTCAAGGATGCAGTGAGTCATGATCACACCACTGCACTCCAACTTGGGTGACAGAGTGAGATGCTGTCTCAAAAAAAAAAAAAAAGAAGTTTTTGGTTTTGCTTCTAAATGTAGGAAAGATTTGATTATGGTTATAGGCAAAACAAAAAGTATGAAAGGCAAACGAAAGACAGAGAGGAGGCAAGACGGCAAGCGCTGGGATGATCAGCCTTAGCATGTCTTTCAGTCAGTGGTGAGTGACTAGAGATCAGGTGGGGACAAGGGATAGTAGAGGACAGTGCCTGCTAAATGACCTGAGTTCCATCCATAGGAGAAAGGTTGGTAAGGTCATTTTCCAGGGTGGGGTATGAAGGGAAGAGGGTAGAGGTTTGAGAAGTGTGCTGAGGGTTCAGAAGGGTTTTTACAACTTTGTAAAAGCATTTAAGTATGTTAACAGATCCAGAAAGGATCTCAAAATGCAAAAGTAGTTTCTTTGGGATCATTGCTTAAATTCATAACTACCATAACTATTTTTTTGAAGAGAACAAAATGCAGCAAATGCCATCAAGCAGGGGCTCAACCATAGGGTAAAAAATATGATATAGAATGATAGAACTGAAAGTTGGTTCTAAATTGCCATTACTCTTCATTTTCTGCTCCTCTCATCTTTTTCATCAAATATTGTTCTTGCATGTGATTCTGAAGTGAATAGCACAGAAGGACATTGTGAAAACCCAAGAATTACAAAATACACCTCTCTGCCACCAAGTTTAGCTTTCAAGAGGGAGAACCACTTGGAACACTCAAACTATTTTGTGTTTTTGGTTTTTTTCTGGCAGTTGCCTCCACATCTCTCAATAGTATTTTATATCACTGTTTCTTGTTTTCTTAATTTAACTTTAGACGTACATTAATGGGGGCCAGGTGCAGAGGTTCATACCTGGAATCCGGGACTTTGGGAGGTTGAGGTAGGAGGATTGCTTGAGGCCAGGAGTTCAGACCAACCTGGGCAACGTAGTAAGAATCCATCTCTAAAAGAAAAACAGAAAATTTCCAATTAGCTGGGCATGGTGGTGTGTAGTCCTAGCTACTCAGAAGGCTGAGGCAGGAGAATTGTCTGAGCCTGGGAGTGTGAGGCTGAAGTGAGATATGATTGTGCCACTGCACTCCAACCTGGGTAACAGAACAAGATCCTGTCTCTAAAAAAATACATACTAATAGCATTAATAATTAATTAATGGCTTTCCAGACCGATAGATGATGATCTTGCTCACAACATTTCCCACCTCCTTTTTTTCTCATCCTTCTTCTAGTGTCATAATATCACTATTTTTGATTCCTTTATAGGCTTCCTTTATAATATTTAATAATACAGTTTTATCTTTCTTATTTCATTAGCTGTAGACAGTGTTTCTTAGCTCTCTATTGTATAAGATGGCAATATTAAGGACCTTATTATTTCTCTTTGACTCTCTACCCTTCTCTTAAGTTTTGTCATATGTGTTTTTATAATTACATTATCAAGTTTGATAACATTTGCATTCTATCTTATAACCATTATTAGTAGTTCCTCTAACTATCTTTAGGTTGCTATAAGTCACTGCAGATCAGTTTATACTGCCTGGCATTTCCCCTGCTTGCACTCATTCTCTCTCCTGCCACCCTGTGAAGAGGTGCCTTCTGCCATGATCATAAGTTTCCTGAGGCCTCCCTACCTATGCAAAACTGTGAGTCAAACTTCTTTTATTTATAAATTACTCCGCCTTAGGTATCTCTTCAGAGCAGCATGAGAATGAACTAATACAGTAAATTGGTACTGAGGTAGTGGGGCACTGCTATAAGAATACTGAAAATGGCCAGGCATGGTGGCTCACGCCTGTAATCCCAGCACTCTGGGAGGCCGAGGCAGGCGAATCATAAGGTCAGGAGATTGAGACCATCCTGGCTAACACAGTGGTTGAGCCCCTGCTTGATGGTATTTGTACACAAAAAAAGTACAAAAAAAAATTAGCTGGGCATGGTGGCGGACACCTATAGTCCCAGCTACTCGGGAGGCTGAGGCAGAAGAATGGTGTGAACCCAGGAGGTGGAGCTTGCAGTGAGCCGAGATCGCACCACTGCACTCCAGCCTGGGTGACAGAGCGAGACTCCGTCTCAACAACAACAACAACAACAACAACAACAAAAAAGAACACCAAAAATGTGGAAGTGACTTTGGAACTGGTAACAGGCAGAGATTGGAACAGTTTGGAGGGCTCAGAAGAAGACAGGAAAATGTGGGAAAGTCTGGAACTTCCTGGAGACTTGGAGCACTCAGAAGACAGAAAGAATGTGGGAAATTTTGGAACTTCTTAGAAACTTGTTGAATGGCTTTGACCAAAATGCTGATAGTGATATGGGCAATAAAGTCCAGGCTGAGGTGGTCTCAGATGGGGATAAGGAACTTGTTGCGGACTGGAGTAAAGGTCACTCTTGGCATGCAAAGAGACTGGCGGCATTTTGCCGCTGCCCAAGAGATCTGTGGAACTTTGAACTTGAGAGAGATGATTTAGGGTATCTGGTAGAAGAAATTTCTAAGTGGCAAAGCACTCAAGAGGAAGCAGAGCATAAAGGTTTGGAAAATTTGCTGCCTGACGATGCAATAGACAAGAAAAACCCATTTTCTGGGGAGAAACTCAAGCTGGCAGCAGAAATTTGCATAAGTAACAAGGAGCTGAATGTTAATTACCAAGACAATGGGGAAAATGTCTCCAGGTCATGTCAGAGACCTTCATGGCAGCCCCTCCCATCACAGACCTGGAGGATAACATGGTTTCCTGGGCTGGGTCCAGGGCCCCCCTGCTGTGTGCAGCCTCTGGACTGCATCCCAGCCACTCCAGCTATGGCTAAAACAGGTCAAAGTACAGCTCACCCTGTTGCTTCAGAGAGTGCAAACCCCAAGCTCTGGCAATTTCCCGTGGGTGCACAGAAGTCAAGAATTGAGGTTCGGGAATCTCCATCTAGATTTCAGAGGATGTATGGAAATACCTGGATGTCCAGGCAGAAGACTGCTGCAGGAGCAGGGCCCTTATGGAGAACCTCTGCTAGGGCAGTGCAGAAGGGAAAAGTGAGGTCAGAGCCCCCACTCTGAGTCCCCACTGGGGAACTGCCTTCTGGGATTGTGAGAAGAGGGCCACTGTCCTCCAGATCCCAGCATGGTAGATCCACCAACAGTTTGTACCCTGTGTCTGGAAAAACCACAGGCACTTAACACCAGCCTGTGAAAACAGCTGAGAAAAGGACTATATCCTGCAAAACCACAGGGCTGGAGCTGCCCAAGGCCATGGGAACCCACCTCTTGCATGAGTGTGACCTGGATATGCGACATGGAGTCAAAAGAGATCATTTTGGAACTTTAAGGTTTAATGACTGCCATATTGGATTTTAGACTTGCATGGGGCCTGTAGCCCCTTTGTTTTGGCCAATTTCTCTCATTTGGAATGAGTATTATTTACGCATTTCAGGTATCCCCATTGTATCTAGGAACTAACTAACTTGCTTTTGATTTTGTAGACTCACAGGCAGAAGGGATTTGCCTTGTCTCATAAGAGACTTTGGACTAGGACTTTTGGGTTAAAGCTAGAATGAGTTAAGAATCTGTGGGACTGTTGGAAGGGCATGCTTGTGTTTTGAAATGTGAGGACATGAGATTGGGAGGATCCAGGAGCAGAATGCTATGGTTAGGCTTTGTGTCTCCACCCAAATCTCATCTTGAATTGTAGTCCCATAATCCCCACTTGTCATAAGTGGGACCCCGTGGGAGGTAATTGAATCATGGGGGTCATTTCCCCAATGCTGTTCTTGAAACAGCAAGTGAGTTCTCAGGAGATCTGATGGTTTTATAAGCATCTGGCATTTCCCCTGCTTGCACTTATGCTCTCTCCTGCTGCCCTGTGAACAGGTGCCTTCCACCATAATAGTAAGTTTCCTTAGGCCTCCCCAGACATGTGAAACTGTGAACAAATTAAATCTCTTTTCTTTATTAATTATCCAACCTTGGGTATTTCTTCATACTACCATGAGAATGGAGCAACACACCTGGTGTTTCTAATTGTTTTTTTCCCTTGTACTTTTGGCCTCTATCACAGTCACAATGATTTTTTTTTTTCAAGACAAAGTTTCGCTTTTGTTGCCCAAGCTGGAGTACAATGGTGCGATCTCGGCTCATCACAACCTCTGCCTCCCGGGTTCAAGCAATTCTCTTGTCTCAGCCTCCCAAGTACCTGGGAATACAGGCATGTGCCACCATGACTGGCTCATTTTGTATTTTCAGTAAAGATGGGGTTTCTCTGTGTCGGTCAGGCTGGTTGCAAACTCCCGACCTCAGGTGATTCACCTGGCTTGGCCTCCCAAAGTGCTGGGATTACAGGCGTGAGCCACCATGCCCAGCGAGCCATAATATTTTAATATCTTCTGTCATATCAAGCATCTGTAGAGTTTTTTGTGGGGTTTTGTTTGTTTTTTGCTACAGAAAACTCTGAACTGAATTCATTATTTTCTGGATTACATGAATGGCAGCTATTGCTTTTTGTCCATGTCTTAGGTTAGTATATTAGTCTGTTTTCACACTGCTATAGATACTACCTGAGACTGGGTAATTTATAAAGGAAAGAGGTTTAATTGACTCACAGTTTCACATGGCTGGGGATACCTCAGAAAACTTAAACAATCATGGCAGAAGGCAAAGGGGAGGCAAGTACCTTCTTCACAAGGAAGCAGGAGAGAGAGAGCAAGAAGGGAGAAGTGCCAGACACTTATCAAACAACCAGTTCTCGTGAGAACTCACTCACTACCACGAGAACAGTGTGGGGAAAACTAGCCCTTCGATTCCATCAACTCCCACCAGGTCCCTCCCTCACAGGTGGGGATTACAATTTGGCTTACAATTTAAGGTGAGATTTGGGTGGGGACACAGCCAAACGATATCAGTCAGGTTGCCTAGAAGTGGTGGAAGTTCTTTATTTTAAAAAATTATTTGATAGTTATATGCATCATAAATATCCTTCTCCAATCCATGGCTTGTCTGAGTTGATGATATCTGTTTATACGTTACTACTTATATTTTAGAACTTAAACATCACCTCTGTGAAAGCTGAATATTTCTTTTCCCCACAGCAAGTTAAGTGGTCCATCCTCTGAAACAATAACTATTTCCATGAAACATGAAACACTGTTTTAGCACTGAATCACAAGTATTTTAAGTACTTTCATTCCGTTACTATCCCTTCTAGTGTCTTATCATTTTGCCGTAGCCCTCAGTCCAGTGCCCAGTCACAGTGAGTACCCAGTAAATACTTTCTGGAAAAAACTGTATTCTTGAGATTATAGTCATTTCCATTGACCCCTAGTACACCACTCTATAATGGTCAGGGTTATTAATCACAAATATGTAATTCTGGCTCATTTAATCAGATAAAGGATTTATCAGAAGCTACCGACTCATGACCAGAAACCGTGGCTTATGACGGTAATCCCAGCTCTTTGGGAGGTTGAGGTGGGTGGAATGCTTGAGCCCAGGAGTTCGAGGCCAGCCTGACCAACATGATAAAACCTCCATCTCCACAAAAAATGCAAAAATTAGCTGGGTGTGGTGGCACATGCCTGTAGTCCCAGCTACTCGGGAGGCTGAGGCTGCAGAATGACCTGAGCCCAGCGAGGCCGCAGTGAGCCATGATCACACCATTGCACTCCAGCTGGGCGACAGAGTGAGACAGGGCCTTTTAAAAAAAGAAGAGCGAGACGTTGTCTCAATAAACAAACAAACTAACTAAAAGTTACTGATGTCTTACAAAATTGTTGGAAAGACTGGAGAAACAGCCTTATGTAAATCTTCCAGGAGCAACCTCAGAAACATGTTACAGCAATGGTCTGATCGTGGAAACTGCTGCTGCTACTGCTATTGCCACCACAAAACACTGAAAGTCAGGAGCCCAACCTTGCTGTAATCGCTGTTATCCCCCAGATTTGTTCATCTCTGCTGCCATGCTCACTGCAAGTTCTGGGAAGAGCCTCTTTCCTCACATTTCTCACTTTTGAATCCTGTCTTGTACAGAGGAATCAAGGTTGTTAGAATCTAGGTTGCTAGAGCCTAGGTTATATGACTGCATCGAGCTATAAAAGAGATGAAAATTTGAGTCTGATATTTTTATCAGGAGGCAGGACTAATAGAGAAATTCCCCTAATTATAGAAAAGATGACAGACAAACATAAATATGACAGCTGTCACACCTTCTGATATGCCTCTTCACTACAACACTGCAATGTTGTCAGTCACCAACTTTAGTGTGTGAGAACTTCAGAGAGTTATAAGAATCCAGTATCTCCTTATTTATTTTGATTTGCTATGCCTTAAGTTATTAAAAGAGGCCCTTACAGCCAGGTAGCACTGTATACCCAAATAGATCAATACATTCTTACAGTCCTGATCGTTGAGTTACTCATCCTCTCTAGCTGACCCTAACTTCATTTTGTTCCCTATCAAAAGTGCTCTTTCAGAAGCCACTCAGTTATTGATTTAGCTTCCATTGGATCCTGCAGCATGACAGAATCGGGCAGTCCAGGGCATGGAGAGAATAGGCAGGAGGAGGTGGAATTAGAAACGTGATTAATGGCTGGGCACAGTAGCTCACACCTGTAATCTCAGCACTTTGTGAGGCCAAGGTGGGCGGATCACAGGGTCAGGAGTTCGAGACCAGCCTGGTCAATATGGTAAAACACTGTCTCTACTAAAAATAGAAAAAAAAAAAAAAAAAAAAAAAATTAGCCGGGCGTGGTGCCTGGCGCCTGTAGTCCCAGCTACTCGGGAGGCTGACGCAGGACAATCATTTGAACCCACGAGGTGGAGGTTGCAGTGAGCCGAGATCAGGCCACTGTACTCCAGCCTGGGTGACAGAGTGACAATCTGTCTCAAAAACAAAAAAAAAACAAACAAACAAACAAAAACAAAAACCCCGTGATTAATAATATCTTAAAATTGTATAGCACAGTCTGGTTTCCAATATACTTTCTCATTAGCTCCTCTGAACTCCATAGTAATAATACACATGAAAGTTATCCTGGTTTCTTTTTTTCTTTTTTTTTTTTTTTTGAGACGGAGTCTTGCTCTGTAGCCCAGGCTGGAATGCAGTGGCGTGATCTCAGCTCACTGCAACTTCCACCTCCTGGGTCCTGGTTTAAGCAATTCTCCTGCCTCAGCCTCCCGAGTAGCTGGGATTACAGGCATGCGCCACCATGCCCAGCTAATTTTTTTTTAATTTTTAGTAGAGACGGGGTTTCGCTGTGTTGGCCAGGCTGGTCTTGAACTCCTGACCTTGTGATGTGCCCGCCTCAGCCTCCCAAAGTGCTGGGATTACAGGCATGAGCCACTGTGCCTGGCCGTCTTGGTTTCTCTGACTAAAAAAGATAGGCTCAGGTGTTTCACTGAGTGAGAGTTTATAGAAAGCAAGGGGAGGAGGCTAGAATGATTCATATGGTGATGAATTAAAGTGGGAGACATCAGAGTGAACTCACATTTACCTTAATATAGACACACAGGGCCACATACAGAAATCCTTACAGATATGTGTACATGGATGAGTTAGTAAACATACATACAGTATTTCCTCACTCTGTAGCTGACAGGGCCTAGAAGCAACGATACCCCAGTGGCACCAAGACCCAAATCTTGGTTTCTAATACCATTCTCCAATGAAGGCTCCTTGGAGAAATGGTTGATTATAGAACCGGATGAGAAAATATATAGGATGAGCCTGGAGCATCTCATAGTTCTAGAGAGTAAGGAAGTACTCTGAAGAAAACAAACAAAACCAAAACCAAATAACACACAATGATGAGGGTGTCAAAGGAATGGAGGAGCCAACTGAAAGAGCTTCCCATGGCCATAGCATCAGCAATCCAAGCAACAAGATAGAGTAAAACTGAATTATAACCCAGAATATAACATAAATACTCATGTCTATACTGATATCAATAAACGATTGAATGAATGAATACAGGGGGGAGATGAGACAAATCTCCCATGCAGAAGAATTCTAAATAATTTAGGTACTCCATCCTCATGGAGGTGGAGCATAACGTCCCAGTCTTTAAGTGGAGGGTGCATATAGTGTCTTCTTTTGAGAATACAGTATGAAAAAGAGGACTCTGGTACTAGTTTGCTAGAGCTGTGGCTTAAACAATAGAAATTAATTTTTTACGATTCTGACTAGAAGTTCAAGATCAAGGGGTTGGCAGAGTTGGTTTCTTCTGGTTTCTTCACTTCTTGGCTTATAGATGGTTGTGTTTTCCCTGTGTCTCTGCATGGTCTTCCCTCTGTACCTGTCTGTGTCTTAATCTTTTCTTCTTATAAGGACATCAGTCATATTGAATTAAGTCCAATTGACCTCATTGTAACTTAATTTCTTCTTTAAAGACACTGTCTCCAAATATAGTCATATCTGAGGTACTAGGAATTAAGACTTCATATGAATTTTGGATCGGGACACAATGCGGGAGAAGGTACCTTCACAGTGAAGAAATCTGACAAACACGACCCGAGCCAGGCGATTAAGGTCAATATCAACAATAGTAAGTCAAGTTGCTAGTGTGACCCTGGTGATGTGATGAAAATGACATTTTACTCTGTGGTCTTAGTAGCTCACACATAATCCCAGCATTTGAGGAGGCCGAGGTGAGAGGATCATTTGAGCCCACAGATTCAAGATCAGCTTCTGCAACATAGTAGGACTTTGTCTCTAGAAATTTTTTTTTTAAATGGCTGTGCGCGGTGGCTCACACCTGTAATCCCAGTACTTTGGGAGACTGAGGTGGGAGGATCACGAGGTCAGGAGATCGAGACCATCCTGGCTAACACAGTGAAACCCTGTCTCTACTAAAAATACAAAAAAATTAGCCGGGCATGGCCGCGGGTGCCTGTAGTCCCAGCTACTCGGGAGGCTGAGGCAGGAGAATTGCTTTAACCAGGACCCAGGAGGTGGAGGTTGCAGTGAGCCGAGATCGTGCCACTGCACTCTAGCCTGGGTGACAGAGCAAGAATCCATCTCAAAAAAAAAAAAAAATTTTTTTTTTAATTAACCAGGCGTGGTGGCACATACCTGTGGTCCCAGCTACTTGGGATGCTGAGGAAGGAGGATCACTTGAGCCTGGGAGGTTGAGGCTGTAGTTAGCTGAGACTGCTCCACTGCACTGCAGCTTGGGTGACAGAGTGAGACCCTGCCTCAAAAAAAAAAAAAAAAAAAAAAACCACACACACACACACAAAAAGGCAAAACAAATTTACAATCCCAGTCTAATCAAGACATAGCCCAATTGAGACATATTCTACAAAATACCTGACCTATACTCAAAATTGTCATCAAAAACAAAGAAATACTGAGAAATTGTCAGCTAGGAAGATCTTCTGTTCTTTTTTAATTTTTTATTTTTATTTAAATAAGCCTTCAGGTCACAAAGAAGATCCTAATAAGACATGATGACTAAATGTAATGTGGCATCCTGGACGGGATGCTGGAACAGAAAAAGGACATTAGGTAAAACTAAGGAAACCTGAACCAAGTATGTATTTTAGGTAATGAAAACAAGTCACTGTTGACTGATTAATTATAACAAATGAACCATAAAAATGTAAGACATTAATAATAGGGGAAAGTGGTTGCAGGATATATGGGAATTCCATCCTATCTTTGCAATTTTTCTGTAATCTAAAACTGTTCTAAATTTTAAAAGTTTATTATTGTTATTATATTTTTAAAAAGCTCACCTGATTTGCTCTAGGTTAGAACTGGGACTAGAATCTAGGTCATTTAGATCTAAGTCATTTTCACTCTTCGAGAGCTTCCATCACCACGACATGTAAGGCAAGTGTGTGTCTGTGGGTGTTGGAGGTCCAGGATGAGAGGGGTCCATAAGTACTATAACATGATGTCATTCAGGAAGATCAAGGCAATACGAAGCATATGGAATTGGGCTGGAAGTATTTAAAGATCCAAAAAAAAAAAAAAAAAAAATCAACTGTTTGAAGCAATCAGGTGCCATGGAGCTAAGCATAGAGATACAGAAGCTGGTCAAATAGCAGGTGGTCAGGACACAGGCTAGAAGACTGGGGTACAAAAGACCAGAGATCAGACAGATATGTTAGGACACACAAGATTATAATCTAGAATTATAGTAATAGGTATTGGGAATAAAAATAATAGTAATAGGCCAGGTGCGGTGGCTCACGCCTATAATTCCAGCAGTTTGGAAGGCCAAGGCAGGTGGATTACTTGAGTTCAGGAATTCAAGACCAGCCTAGCCAACATGGTGAAACCCTGCTTCTACCATAAAATACAAAAATTAGCTGGGTGTGGTGGCATGTGCCTGTAATCCCAGCTATTCACGAGGCTGAGGCAGGAGAATTGCTTGAACCTGAGAGGGAGGTGGAGGTTGCAGTGAGCTGAGATCACCCCACTCCACTCCAGCCTGGGCGACAGAGTGAGACTGTGTCTCAAAAAATAAAAAATAAAATAATTTACATTTACAATATACTTTGCACATAAAATTTTCACATATATTATTTATTTGATATTGAATTAAATATTGTACCTTTTGAGCCTCCTTTCCTAGGGTTGCCTAAGCTCACAGGTGAGGGGCAGCTAGGATAACTAACTGGAATTGGGGAAGGGAAGAGGTGGGAAACCAAGCAGTTCCTGATACTTGCCTCCCATCTTTCAAAAGTCTTTTCAGTTAACCTTACTGTATTCTTAACTTTTTTCTGTTCCATAGTGTCATTTCCTCATGCTGTTCCCCCACATATCCTTCAACCATAAACGACTTCCCATCCATATCACCACTTGGATCTCTCAATGAACTATTTGGAGTTCTTTCTCACTGACTGAAATGTCACCTATGCCCAGTACCTAGTCCTCTGAAGCGTTAAATATTAGGATATGTCAATCTCAACTGATGTACTATATATAACCAGTAACACAGCACTGTGCTTCTGCTTCTAGAACTGGGCCAGTCTTACAGAATTAGCTACTATTTTGTATGACCGTGCAGCAAGGACTGCCTCTTCCCCATCCCTCCAGCCACCCCTTGCAGTGAGCTCCTCCAGGCCAATGATCATGTTCCACTCATCTCTATATCTTTATTATCATAAGTGCTGGCATATAATAAGCCCTCAATTAAAAATAATTCAATTGGAATTTGATGACTACCCTAATTCAAATTGCTTCTGTCTCCAAATTCTTTCTTCTCTGTATGGTTTTTCTCATTGCATACTGTTCTGGTTTGAGTTGTGTCTCTCAAAAAACGTTGAAGTTCTGACCTCTCCCCACCCTACCATCCCTGTGAGTGTGACCTTATTTGGAAACACCATCTTTGCAGATAATCAACTTAGGATGAGGGCAGTGGGTTGGGCCCTAATTCGATTATGACTGTGTCCTTATTAAAAGGGGAAATTTGGATATAGAGACATGTGCACACACAAGGAGCCTGCCACGTGAAGATGAGGGCAGAGATTAGGGGATGTCGCAGAAGCTAAAAAATGTCAAATGCCAAAGATTGTCCACAAACTATCAGAAGGCAGGAGAGAGGCAAGGAACAGATTCTCCTTCACAGTCCTCAGAAGGAACCAACCCTCCCAACCCCTTGATCTCAGACTTCTAGCCTCCAGAACTGTGAGATAATACCTCTCTGTTGGTTACGCACAGTTTGTATTACTTTGTCATGGCAGCCCTAGGAAACTAACACACCACTTACCACCTTTACCTTCTAATTCTATCATTGCCTTTCTCCCTGACTAAAATAGAATCTCCATGGGGTCAGGACTCTTCATCTGTTTTGCTCATGCATGAATTCTCAACATGTAGAACAATGTCAGGCATGTGATAGCTCTCAATATTTGTTGAAAATGAGGAATGGAATTTTTCATATAAACCTAGACATTGTTTTCATTTGAAAACAACCTACATAAAAATGTTCCCAGTAAGGCCAGGCGCGGTGGCTCAAGCCTGTAATCCCAGCACTTTGGGAGGCCGAGACAGGCTGATCACGAGGTCAGGAGATCGAGACCATCCTGGCTAACACGGTGAAACCCCGTCTCTACTAAAAAATACAAAAAAACTAGCCGGGCAAGGTGGCGGGTGCCTGTAGTCCCAGCTACTCGGGAGGCTGAGGCAGGAGAATGGCGTAAACCCAGGAGGCGGAGCTTGCAGTGAGCTGAGATCTGGCCACTGCACTCCAGCCTGGGCGACAGAGCAAGACTCCGTCTCAAAAAAAAAAAAAAAAAA